>NC_056747.1:996221986-996236986 GCF_019279795.1 Protopterus annectens
CCTGGCTCTCCAGGGTCAATAGCACGAGGAATGCAAGGCACTCCTAGCCAATGGCTAGATCTGGAGGTGCTGGTAAGGAGCAATTGGAGAATTTGTGGTTGTAGGCAGAACAAAACAGGTCTATATTAGAACTCCAAACATTCAAAATGTCAAGTGTTCTAATATCGAACCCTATGAATCGAAAATTTAAAACATCGAACATTCAGAACAGCGAATTTTTTCCTAGGGAAAGAATTTGCTGTTCCAAAACACATACACACAACACAAGCACACCAAACAAACAGCAATCCACACACACACACACACACACACACACACACACACACACACACACACACACACATCTAAAATCCTACATCTAACCCTACACTAAACTATACATGCACCACTAACTATCCACTTACCTTAACCCAAACCCTAACCCTAAGGTCCGTCACTATTGCACAGTCACCTCACCCGCATCCTAACTCAGCTACCCCTCCCTAATCCTCACGTCCACACAATCGCACACTTACCTGACCCTCGCCCTAACCCTAACTCACCTAACCCATACTAACCCTCACGTCCATACAATCGCACACTTAACCTGAACCCGACCCGTAACTTTCCACCACAGCGCTGAAAATACTGAAGCAACAGAAATGTACAACCAAATTCTTTCCCTAGGAAAAAAATCGGTTTTCTCTTTCTTCGATATTTTCAGCATTCGTTGAAAATGGGTCGATATTAGAACACTCAAAATTTTGAACATTCGGTGTTCTAATATAGACCGAATAAAACCAGGGCTATAATTGGAGGTTGCACAAGTTTGGGTGGGGAGAGGAGGATTAAAAATTCTCAGCAGTATGATACTCAGAAATGGCAAGAATAACTCTTCAGCCTAATAGTGTACATTTATATATCTTTGGCCTATGGATCACACAAACATAGAGAAGAACTCCAATACAACTGCAGTGCAACTATGGAGAGACCATATAACACGACTTCGTATTTATGAACACTAGCTAAACTCAAGAGAGAAATATCAACTGTCAAAGTGACAGAAGCGATAGCAAGATTAACACGCTTTCTTCACATATGCAAGTAAAGCCTTTAATGTATTCTTAAGTACACTGGGTGTCACTACTCACAGTTAGCATGCCAAGGAATTTGACAAAAATGCAGCTGGCTATATTATTCACTCTCATTTATTGGTAATCCATATATTATTTGCCATCTGTGTAGGTTAATCATTTTTCAGTAAGTCAGATTTAGCATTGACCTATAAGAACACTGCTTTGGGGATTACCTGCATACTGCAAAACAAAAGAGTGCATTATATAGCTACTCTGAAAAAATATCGCATTGCAGGAAGAATGAAGTTATTGAATTGTCTGCATAGCAATCAATCAGTGATCTCAGGTTATCTAGATATTCAGAAAGATGTCATTATTTGTTTTTCTCACTAGTAACACCTTTTGTAGTACAATTACTTACACTTCCTAGCTAGATATCTAGTGAATAAAGGTTGGGTCACCATGTCTAATGAGTACTTTATTTAAGTAAATTATCTTTTAAAGAGTTGCCTTAAGGTGCTAATAATAATTGTACAAATGTTTCTTCCCTAGCTAATCTTTACTCAATGCCATTCTTCCTTTATGCTACAATAGAGCAATGCATCAGAGTAATCCCTTAAAAAGAACTTTTTATACCAGAGCTTGTTTATTGGAATATTGCAAGCACCAGAATGAACTACATGTAATTGTACAGACACTTGCTATGACTAACATTTATTTCTTATACCAGAGCTTGTTTATCTGAATATTGCAAGCATCAGAATGAACTACACGTAATTGTGCAGACACTTGCTATGAGTAGCATTTATTTATTTCAAGGAGCATGCAGTTCCTATTGGGTAGAACTCTGGTTCTACTCCAGATAGAGGAGTTCATTTTATTCCCAGTGATATGGCACCATAATTCTTCATCTGTCAGGATGTCATCTTCAGTATTGAATACACCTAGATTATTGGGGGTCTGGTCTTTGGCATTGTAATTCAGATATTTTCTCATCCACTTAAATTTATTGTGTATGCATCAAAGTTTCCAACAGAGCCTCCCATGAACTCCAACATGGTTTAATAGAAAGCATTTTGAATGTATTTATTTTTCTTTGAGTATTTTAACTCTGAGACTGATACATTAAACAACAGCTGATAGTATTTAGCATAGTTGGTTAGCTAGACAAATCTTATAGTAATTGGCAACCTAACCACAAAGCAGAGCCTTTTGTTTGGAAGGCACAACAGTTTATTTCATTGAACTCTGCTACTACAGGATGTTGTGGCAAAAATGGATCTAACATTTTGCCATATATTGAATAGAATATGGTTCATATGTGACAAACATTGTTTGGCAGCTAGACAGTGACACATTGGGGTATTATGGATAAGAAGAAGGTTATTCTTAAGTCACCTAAATGAAGAGCAGAAAAGGAAGGAAGGTTGTTTTTTTTTTATATCCAGGTTGTTATACTCTGCAGAAAGGGTGTGAAGGCACTGAAAGTCTTAAGATGGAAAGAGACCTCGAGAACAACACTGGCACATACTAAATGTGCTGAGGGACTGATGGGTTGTTATAATACTACAGATAGCAGAGTATTGGTCAACAGGCTGCTTATGCTGCAGGCCTGCAGGCCTAAATGAAACATTAAGCCAGCTTACAGTTGCTAGCACACATCTGTACCCCTATGGCATATAGAATGTGTCCATGTGAGAAGTACCATGCAGAACCAACATACCTCTATTGCTATCCTGATGTGGTTGAATGTTTGATAATCCTATGATAAAACTTAAGCAACATATGCTGTGGTCAATTGATCTAAATGCACAGTGCTACAAAGCCAGTGCATCACTTATTGAGATGCGGGGGGTTCTTTTGCCATGGCCAACTCCTTCTGGGATGCTCTCCACTGCTATCCACCATAAGGAATGCCATAAACTTCAAAGGATCTGGTAGCTTGCTGCTTTCTAGTGCCTCCTCCACCAAGCTCTCAGCAGCTATGAAATATGACTTCATCATAATACAGTGTAATGTGCTGGTGACATGCTTATGATCTCACTGCAGTGTGTGATCTCATTCCCACAGCACCAATGTCAGTGATAATGGTCAGTGTTTGCCACATCTGTACTTATAAGGACTAACCAGCATCACTTCACCTTAAAAGGAGCTGCCAGTGGATCGTGAGTGCTTATAGCAAGTTGTCATTTTCAGCAGGGCTCAAATTGTCCAGCCTGTGCCATCCACCTTATCCTCTGGACTTGCAAATGCCTGTCTACACAACAGACATAGCTATAGACTGTACACTGCTAGGACTTGGTAGGCTGACAGTTAAAGGCACAGGCATAGTATAGATATGCCATACTACAATTGAGGGGCAGCTATAGAGATATGGCATACTATAGGTGGGAAGGGTTCCGATCAGCATTTCAAATGTTGAAAACATCAAATTTAATTTAATCGAACTGAAATGTTCGACATCTCAGAAGAGTGAACGGACGGAACATCGATTCCTTTCCCAGGGAAAGAAATCAGTGGGCCATCATTGGAGTTTATTATTTCTTTCACTGTGGTGCAGTCTCGAAGTTGGTATATTTAAGTAGGGGGTGTGTGGGGCACAGCCCCCCATGTTGGGAGGTGTGAGGGGCAAAGCTCCCCACTTCTGTCAGTGTTTAAAGCATTGAAAAGTTTTTTTTTTTTTTTTTTTTGCGCAGGACACCGATTTCTTTCTCTGGGAAAGAAATCAATGTTCCATCAGTTTGCTCTTGCGAGATTTCAAACATTTCAGTTCGATTAAATTGCATTCGGCATTTTCAGCATTCGATATGCTGATATAGACCCGGTGGGAATATATATAGCTGGTATATCTTATACACTTTGGCCTAAAATGAGTAAGATAATTTCATTAATATCTTGGGCAAATTTCCCCTAGTTAGTTATTTATGAATACCAATTCAGCTTCTTCTGAAAAAAGACCGCTGTCTTAGTGGAACTAACTCGGTCAGCAAATTATAAACAAAAACAAAGTGTTGACATGACTATATGCTCTTTCTCTTAGTGGTTTCTCACATTACTGCTGAAAAAAAATAGTTCAGAATCTCAAAATGAAAACAATGATTTGTTTAAAGAGCCAAGAGCTATACATCTTCTCCTGTAAAGGTTGTATATTACTTCTCCTGTAAAGGTTGTATATTACTTCTCCTGTAAAGGTTGTATATTACTTCTCTTAATCACTGCTTTGTTACTCGAGAGGTAATGAATACTCATCCCCTCCAGTACTTTGCATGAAGAACTTCCAAGCTCTTGTCCTCATCACTTCCCTCTTTATCTACCTATCCACTCAAACAACACTGCTGGCTTTTTTCTATACATATTTTGCATAGATACTATTTACAATGAACAACATTATAACAAATGTCAATGATTGAAGATATCCTGGACTGACACTAGATGCTTCTCTGACCCTCACTCAACACACCAACAAAGTTATCAATGAAAGATTAGCACATCTCAAACTATGCTATAAAATATTCCACATACACTTCCAAGTAGCCTGTAGAACAATTGCAAGAAAGATCCTTATCCTTAAACTTGAATATTTTCTTTCTTTGTTAACTCTTCAGTATGCATCAAATAGACATCAAAAACAACATATATAGATTTGTAATGCTAGCAGACACATATATACACTACTGTACTCAAAGAAAAAGCTTTAACTGCTTGTCACTTTGAAGCAGGTCTACACTTTCTCTTAGCTCAGCCTTATTTAAAATAGTTGCTCTGGGCAACTGTCTCCCACTAAAAACAAGGTTATCTTTTAGAGGTCACACTTAATAGTCTTAGAGACAGCCATGATAAAGCTATTTCTCTCTAGCGAGATCAAATTTTAAGACTAACACGCAGAAAAATGAACTAAGTAGGCTGGAACAAGCCATCTGGAATAATTTAATATACGAGGTAAGATAACAGTAGAAACTGAAAAGCTTTAAAGCCAAACTGAAGAAACATCTATTAAATGAATAAAAATACTTGTGTTTTTATAGAAATGGATGATAACATATAACCAGTGTGATACCTGACAAATCATGAATTGATTGCTTTACTGAATATACAATTGCAAACCACTCTAACAACACTACTAATTCTATGGATAGTAATTTAACTGATTTTTGTTTTTTACTTTTATGTAATACAATATGTTTCGCCTTGTAAAACATTTTGACAAGTATATAGTTTCATCTGCACTGTAACTTGTAATGTTCATCATATTGATTACTGCTGCAGTAGCCTTAGCTATATGGGTTATATTCTGACAAGGATAAAAAAGCTAGACAACATCCAAAGCTTCAGGACACCTTTCATGTGCCCAAACTGTCTGTCAGATCAAGCTGAGGTGATTAAAAGACAACTGTGGATGCCAAGGCCTTCAGAGCTTTACTGTTGCCAAAGAGAACGCTCCTCTGAGGTTTACAAGGATTGACAGTTGGCTTATGCTGCTCCTTTGCTGGGCAGATAAGTTCCCTTTGGAACAGGCTCCCCATCCACGTGAAGCAGAGTTCCTCCCTATCCCTTTTTAAGTGCAACTTGGACCAATGGATGGGTAATCGGAAATTCACCCCTGGTCTTGCTCCTGTGTCTCTGATGGACAGTAGTAGTCAGTAAATCACCACCTATATAAATCAAATGTACAAACCCAAGCGATACGAAACGCCACTGTACTCACTAATCCACTCACCACTATCAGCCAAAAAACCTTTGTAGAGATAAAATGAACTTCCACACACAAGAATATAGTGTAAAAGCAGTTTAATCCACAAAAACGTTAAGCGGTTTCACTCACTAAACGTGAGTTTCCTCAGAACGTTCAAACAGCTGTTTCAAAAAAGTTTAAACATCCTTATTGGCGCCAAAAATCAACCTACTAAGTCAGCTTCTTAAAGCTGACACATCCTAATAAAATACATGAACTCACAACTAATACAATAATGCTCCATCTAAAAAACTAGTTACTGAATAAAACAAAACATTGTTGATACAATGTAATAAAAATATTGAATATTACTAACATAATTCATTCTCATAAAATACATGCATGTGTACGCAATCATAACCCTATTTCTAATAAGGGTTTTACAGAAATGTGTTCATTTAAACCTGGTGGTGTCGCTGCATCAGTCAGCAACTGCCACCTTACCTCTTTACATGCTAATACCTTTTTAATATTACCTCCCCTAAGATTAATTCCCACATTCTCCAAAATGGCAAATTTAAAATAGTGTTTGTCTCCTTGACTATCTATGTGTTTAAACAATGCGTTATTTTGATCTTTAGTTCTAATACTATATAAATGAGAGTAAATTCTTTTCCTAAAATTTCTCTCAGTTTTCCCAATGTAGTATGCTGATCATGCCATACATTTGGCTAAGTATATGACAAATTTGGTGTTACAATTACCTTGATTGTATCGTATTTTTGTCTTATTGATATTATTCAGTGTTACGCCTCTGTCTTCACAAATGGCGAAGCACTGATGACATGCACCACATTTTGATGTGTGTGTAACACTCTCTTCTGTTTTTGCTTCCAAACCTCTTTCCAAAAGTGTTTTCAAATTATTACCCATTTTGTATACAAATGTCGGCTTGGGACCTAATATTTCCAACTTTTCCTGATCTGTCAATAATACATGCCAACTTCTATTAAGAATTTCCTTAATTTGGTTACTATATGGACCATACTCTAAAATGCAAGCTCTATTAAATGCTTTGCTGTTACTTTCTTCCTTCCTCATATCATTGTTTCCTTGTACCTAATTATGTTTTGCTCCTAATAAAGGGATATTTTCCCCCCATTCACTAGTTATGTATTCTGTAACTTCCCTCATCATTTGAGGATCATATCCTCTATCTCTAAATAATTCAAAAATGTATCTAACTTCTTCCATCATATCCCCATAATTTGATGTCATTCTTATAGCTCTTATGCATTGCCCCTTGTAAATATTGTACATTCATTTTCTTGGGTGATTACTATTATATTCAACATATGAGTTAGAAAAAGTACTCTTTCTGTGAATTACTGACTTAAAGCCTGTACCATCGTTTGTAATGTATGTATCTAAATATGCCACCCCTGTAGCACTACTTACAGATGTGAATTTCAAAAATTTACTACTACTGTTCAAGTATTCCATGAAGGTGTCGAAAGAATCCTGCTCACCTTCCCATAGAATATAAATGTCATCTAGGAACCGAGAATAATATTTTATATTGTTAAAGTGTGTGCTTTTAAATACTTTCTCCTCTTCCCAATCCAGCATGACAAGATTTGCAAAAATGGGGGCACACGCTGCCAGCATAGCAACACCCTTAGTCTGTCTAAACAGTTCTCCTTCGTAGTAAATATAATTATGTTCTAGTACTATAGACATAAGTTCTATTATAAGACAGATCCTATCCCAATCTAGAGAACTATGTTTTCTAATACTGCTGGTAAAAGCCTCCATTCCTTCATTCCTAGGTATACATGAAAATAAATCAATCACATCAATAGATGTGAACAGCAAGTCCTTGTTCTTAATGTCTACTGGGTAATTCATTAAAAATTCCCAGAAATCTTTTACCATATGTGGGATGTTCTTATAAATATGTTTTAACATAGAATCCACTGCAACTCCTAAAGGAAACATCTTGGATTTGTTGCCTGATATTATTGGTCTGAATGGTGGATCATTGACATCTTTGTGGACTTTAGGTATGCCCACTAGAGTTGCCAAGGTAGGATTTTCTACTTTCAAAAAATTATATAAGTCCTCAGTAATCCGTCTGTCCAACAAAAATTCTTCAATATGCAGGTCTATCCGTCTGTATGCAATGTTAATCTCATTTAATGAAACTGTGTCATCATTACCAGTACCATGGAGAATGTCATGAATTTTAGTACTGTATTCTAAAGCATCATATATCACAATGCCTCCGCCCTTGTCAGGTTTCATTACCCGTATACTATTGTCTTCTCTAAGCTCTTTCAAAACCTCTGCTTCTTCCACTGTTAAATTGTACTTTAACTTCTTCCTTGTACATCTGTTGTTAAACTGATAAATTTGCTGCGTTACCATCCTATCGTATAACTGTACATTAGAATTAATCACTGGCATAAAACTACTTTTCTTTTTTAAAAGATTGTTATTTGTCTGTTTGTTTTCCCCTTTGTCTTTAAACATCAAAGCCAAATTTAACTTCCTTGTGTACAGTTTAAACTCACTCAAACAATCTACTATTCGAAAGCGGGTTGTAGGTATAAATTTCATTCCTTTAGACAATAGGCTGAAGTGTGCTTTGTCAAGACATGTTTGAGTATAGTTGAAAATTTTAAACTGTCTGTAATTGGATATTACACCTTCCTTGACAATGTTAATGTGACTTTCTGAGGCTTCTGTGTGTTTGTTAGATGTCCTTACTATATTCTCACTTTCTAGGTATGCTGATGTCGTACGTCTTTCTTTTTCCATTCCCTCCCCTTCCCCAATTGGTTGAATTGTTGTTCCTGTGTCCCTGACGAAAATTTCCATAATTGCTCTTTTCAACGTATTGGTAATGATGTTGAGAATTTCCAACATTACATGTGTCCCTATAATGATCTTCCTTCTGTGTGCCCCCACCCAATGGTACACTTGCCCTTTGTTATACTGCTCAGTGTCCCTATTAATTTTCTTACTCTTTTTGTCAAAAGCTTTTTTAGTTTTAGATTCAGCTAACTCAAATTGCTTGAAATAAAGTTTCTCCCAATTCTCATACATTAGGTCATTGAGAATGACTTCATTTATCTGTTCCACCTCATTAATTGTTTTACATAACTTTTCATCATTGAATTTAACCAACATCTTCATATACTGCACCCCACTTTTTTTGACACTTATTGTGTTTTTGATAAAGTATGTGATGTTAAAAATAGCGAACAATTTCAATCTAATAAGCTGAAAACAACATTGAAAGATATGATGCATTTGTTTGGAAAAAAATTGAATGTTATAAATGCTATAAAGCTTGACAATGCTTATTTATCATACTGTATTAAATAATTTGTTAAATTCTGATTTTATTTCACTAGTTAACTCAATCCCCATGGGTGCTTTATAAAACCGTAAACCAACGGGTACTATGTTCATATTAATACAGTATGATAAATAAGCATTGTCAAGCTTTATAGCATTTATAACATTCAATTTTTTTCCAAACAAATGTATCATATCTTTCAATGTTGTTTTCAGCTTATTAGATTGAAATTGTTCGCTATTTTTAACATCACATACTTTATCAAAAACACAATGAGTGTCAAAAATTTTTTAAAACAGTGTCCTTTTTCATTTCTTGTACATTCACATTCTTCCTTTGATGATTATGAGAATTAGAAAAAACAGTGGGCCGGATTCACGAAACCTTCATGTAAGACTTAATATGCCTTACTCGGAGACTGCAGTTGAACGGTATGACGTCAGCATTCCATGCATATTCATGAGGGCATGCTGAATCATACCCAAGTCTAACACGGTCCATGTAGGAAAGTAGGGGGCGTGTCCGATTGCCGAGTACAGCAACGGGACACGCCCCCAGTAGAGTCAGAGTCCTGAAAGTAATCACCCACGAGCAAGTCCGCTGAAATGTCAAGGAACACAACACCACACATCCCCACAGACTAAACCCTACTGAAAAATATGTAAAATGCAAAAATAGCAGTTTCCTTTTTTTTTTTTTTTTTTTTAAACTTCCAAAATGTTTGCCCGCATTTGCGCTCGTTTGCGCGGGTATGCCCTTCGCTCAACCACAGTTAGCAGATATGACATTGAAAAGCATATAAGATCTACATATGCAAATTAAGCAAAGTAGCAATAGCGTAGCGGTACAGACGTCACCCAAAGAATAGGTAGTCACAGTTCAAACCCCACAACATACCCCTCCATTTTTCTTTAAATAAGTATGAAACAATTCCCTCATATATATATATATATATAAATTTAATTTAAGTAAAATGTAATGAAATGGCCCATGTATTTCTGAACAAAACCTATATTATATATATATAAAAAGGATCATAATTGCCCATAGCTCAGCAATGCTTTAACAAGCTTAATATGAGTGCTTATGGCTAAATAATGCGTTACCCAGCGTAAGCTGTTTGCGCAGAGCTGCGCAGCGTGCCAACCAGCTTACCGTCGGGCAACGTTGGCAAGCTTTAGCAAAGTCTCCTTTACACAGACACACCTACTAGCCTGTCTAGACAGTAGTAAAATAAAAAAGCAATGGTAAGGATCGAACTCGGGATACTGTGCACCATAGTCAAAGTACTGAAGCACTAAGCCATGACAGTTGTACTGAGAAATACAGTATTACCATACATATAGGAATGAATGAAAATATAACCATGACAAAGCAGGTTTGCTGTAAGCAGAGAAATATCCAACATGGCCAATCACAGATAAGTGCGGGAAAACCGGCATATATAAGCCCCATAGGCAGGAATACACACCATAACTGATTGTGGTACCAATTTGCAGTCAGGATGGCAGGTGCAGGAGAGGGAAATTGCTTTAGAGCACAAAGGTGGGGTGTTGAGGAGTCAAAATATATGGTTTGGCTCCTAGTCCATGATCATGAAGTGCAACTCAGGCAGGGCCAGATTCAATGGGGAGCGTATAAGGCAGAGACGTGGAACCGGTTGGCACATGATCTCACCAGTGCCACAGGCATTCCGAGGACTGGTGAACAAGTCTGTCACCACCATGCGGACCTGAAGCAATGAAAGGAGGACCAACTGAACCAATGGATCCAGGAGGCCTGCCCAATGCCCCACTACTGAGTATGTATCCATGTAATTAAGTATGTAAGAAATGCTATCCTAGCCTATAGTATGGATAGGTATGTTACAATATTCCTTCATTTATATTACAGCTGCAGGTGTTCGTTCTGCGAATTGGCAAGCCTATGCTGATAGGCTGTCGAGGTTGCGTCACTAGGCAGGTTAGTAATTTTTCTGCTGGTATTGTTATAGAATATAAGTGGGACAGCTTGTAAAAGAGTTCAGTGTTGTAACCCAGTAATAAAGGTCAAATAAGCCTAGAAGAAAGATTCTGCTAGTATTGTAAGATTAGATGAGTGATGCAGCCTGGAAAAGAGTATTGCAATCCAGTAATAAAGATTAAACAAGTCTCAAATAGAGTTTCCACCTCTATTGTAATATCAGATAACTGCTTCAGCCTGAAAATGAGTGTTGTAATCAATCAACAAAGGATAGACAACTGTCGAATACATCCTTGTAAAGTCTGCCATATGAAATAAGTGAGTCAACTGGAAAGGATTGTTGTAACCCAGTAATAAATGTTAATAAAGCCTAGAATTAAGTACTATCCTGAAATGTAAATATAAAATAAATGAGAGAATGTGAGAAAGAGAGTTTGAAGCTACCAAGACATCTGTAATAGGTCTGGAATAAAGGTATACTGCATTCACTACATAATGAAATGAATGAGACAGCCACAACCAAAGAGTGAAATGTCTTTAATAAAGTACAGAACCTGGACTGTGTCCGTCCCACAATTTGGATATGTTGCTTTATCCTTGCATTAAGGAGGTAGTATGGTTGTATGAAATGCTGAACATCCACAGTTGTCTAGACCCATATAAATCAAATGTAGCAGGATGCTTTACCTGAACACAGCCAGATATGAACATATATGAATAAAAATGGAATGTATATTAATGTAGCAGTAACATCCCCATCACCAACATTCCTAAGGTTACATACAGGAAACTGTACTAATACATGTAGGGGATATATATCTGCAGCTACTAGGAATGTACAGTATATGTGTAGGTATTTCACATTGTTAATGTAATATTTCTCCACCCCACCCTATTTTCACAAATTATGCCATTCCACACCAAACATGTGTATTCACAATTAATTCCCATGGACATTTGTCCTGTTGGTTTATACATATCTGCATGTACGTTGATGCATGTGCCCTGTTCACATATCCAAACCTGATGGCCTGTTGCCACCAATCAACCCTGCATGCTGTTGGAATGTCCACTTTTGTTCTAAATATGCATGTGTTATGCTTGCTGCTCAATGTTCGGAATTCATGTGTGTTTGGTTAATGGGAATACTGATGCATGCTGTTACAACTAATTTTGAATGGTGTTGTTTGTTACTAACCCAAAATACCATAAAATACTGCTAAACATAGGACAACAGGGAAGGCGGTTTCCAGTGGACCCACCTCTCCCACCTCAGCTGGCGAGTGCACCTGGCACCACTGCCCAGGGCATGACCTTCTCCTCCGGTGGCCCTGTGCCACCTTCGGGTGGAAACGCTGCAGGGGATGGCGCTCGTCCCCCTTCTGCAAGCGTGGCCAGAGGAGAGCCTCCACTCACCCTCCATAGGGTCCGGTCTGTGGTGCGTAGTGAGATCAGGCATTCTGTGACTGATCCACTACACCAGCGTGAGGTGAGAGTGGCGCAACTCACAGGTGTGCCTGCCCATCCTATCCAGCCCCCAGCACAGCCCCGGTCTGGGCTGTGAAGGCACAGTGGTAACTGCCCATTGGTACAGATCTCAGTTCCACTGTTGCCATCTGTGGGCTCATGGGCTTGTGATATCCAAACATCCGTCCCCGTCAATTGTGTTTACCCCCCACATGTGTCATACTCCACCCCTGTATGTGTCTTGTTTGTCTTGTCTGTTAACCTCCCCAACCTACCTCCCCAAAAATACCTACTTCCTGTACCTCACATTCCACTCTCACCTGAAAAAAAAATAAAAAAAGGACACTCTGTTCCCACAAAAAAATTACGCCCCATACATAGCTGCCCATTTCACATACATTTCTGCTGGACATGTAAACTGATAATTACAATTGGCTGTACAACATATTTTGTTGTCCTCACCCCCTCCCTCAGGGGTGGAAGGTGTCAAATCTCACTCTAAATTTCTAACATATGCACAGCTGTTGCTGGTAAAGAATTGGGCAGCTATGGGCCTTCCCTACATCCTTCCTGCACATCCCGAGCTTGTTTTCCTACTGTCCTACCCTCTTTGTGCCCCCTTTTTCACCACTTTCGTATTTCCCCATTTTCTTTTCTTTAAAAGAAAATAGCGCAGGTGTTAGCGGGAGTAAGCACTTTTAAGCAGTAGTCAGCGGGTGTGCAACATCAGAACCTGTGAGAGGAAGATAGGAAACACAGTTTACAAATGTGTACACGATGTTAGCACACATGCACACATGCACACATGCACACAGACACACAAGCACACAGGCGCACATGCACGCAGGATCACATGCACACATGCACACATGCACACAGGTGCACATGCACACATGCATACAAGCGCACATGCACACATGCACACGTGCACAGGAGCACATGCACACATGCACACATGCACACATGCCCACAGGCGCACATGCACACATGCACACAGGTGCACATGCACACAGGGGCACAGCCGCACAGGCACACAGGCACACTCCTCAGTACAGCAGATACAAACACAGACACACCTGCAATCCAACACATACACAATACTGTTTGAGGGTGGGTGACAGTATCATAAGGAAAAACATCACTGCACACGTGTCAGCATGCAGATTATGTGTTGCACAGGAACATGCAGTGCAAGTGTAGACAGCCCTTGTTAATAACAGTATACGTGTAATTGATGCTTGTGTGTAGTTGTTCAGTGATTGTCTCCACCCTGGGACACAATGTGTACAAGAACATAACAATGTTGTGCAAGTGTTACAAGTTGTGGGTGCATATATTTTCACACACACACACACACACACACACACACACACACACACACACACACACACACACACACACACACACACACAACACATGATGGTGCTCGCGCATAACTGCTATGTGTACTTTTGTGGTCAGTGGAACTGGATGTGGTGTAGTAACATGAGCCATGATCAACATGCTTCTTGTGGTCAGTCAACAATAATAATGTGTGCCAGACAGGCAGCTAGCATGCTGTACCTGAAGTGCAGTAACATGACTACATCCACAATTACACAGCCACTTGTTACATGGGTGTGTAAGGTGGCCATTAGTGAGCATTGCGTAACATGAATGCATTATTTGTTTAAGACTGTTGCACAAAGACATGGTAGGCCTCTACCCCTCAGGTATATTATGTGTGCTGTGTAGAGGATAAGTGGGATACTGAAGGGTGGCCATACAGCAGGTGTCATAATTGGACATGTGTAGCAGGCTAAGGTGTAGTGTCTATGCCAAACATGTGTGTGTTGTGTACATGTGTATCAGGTATGCCTATACAATGTCCAGTACTGTGTTGCCACACATGTGTGTCATGCTCTGTGTATTGCATGTGAGTGAGGCAGCTACTGAGAACAATGGGATATCCATAGTCTCACAGCAAACATGCACAGCATGCATTACGAGTAGGTGTTACATGTGCACACACTACACCTCCATATGACATGCACATGTCATTAGCAATAGTATTGTTATTACACACTCACCAGAATGGATTGGATGCCTTGCTGTCACTCCAGAGGGACCTGCAAAAATATGACAGTGATTGCCAGTGGCCACAACTGTGCCATTGATACTGTGAGTATGATAAAGTACAGTAATACAACAGGTGGCTTTCACAGGTGTACAGATTATGCTCAGAATATCAATCTTGCAGAAGAATAGGCAGGTTAACAGCTACACACACAGTACATATCTCACACACGCATAAACTACCATTACAGAGAACAGTCAACTACAGATATGGCATGTTACCTGCACACTCCATTTCAACATGCTGGGTGGCTCCGGCCTCCATGATGACACATGTTTGTGGATGTTGTTGTTGCTGGCCTGGAGCCACAACACTTAGGAGGTGCTCCTCTACACTGGTGAGGGGAGGGTGGATAGGTACCCAT
>NC_056747.1:996241986-996269486 GCF_019279795.1 Protopterus annectens
CCAGGCCTGAGATACTCTCAGGTATATATTTGACCAGCCTCAGGGAAAGGTACATATCAGTGGGATACACCCGTGATATATTTCAGATATTCTGCAGTTGTGACTGTGGGGTATTTTGAGCATATGTACTACTACACTATTTCTGACATGCAAGTAGTGCCTACTGTAACTTATTGACAGTTACCATTATGTGGGATTCCCCACCTTTCTGCCTACTGTGAGTACATTTCACAGGGAGTCAGTGGGGCACAGGTAACATTTGTTTGCAAATCAGGGACATCCCTGTCAATCAGTCACAGTTGGGAGGTCTGGCCTCTTACCTATTCAAATATGGTGGTGTTTATCCTGCTCTGATACTGTGTGGGGTTTGTAAGGTGCTACTGTAAGATTATTACCTACTAGCATGGCTGTTTCTCTTATCACACTAATGTAATGCAATTCCACAAGAATTGCCAGTAAAGATACACAGAACAAGCTTTGTGTAATGGCCTTCCTATTTTCCCTTTACATTCACTCCTTGTATTTCATGATATATTTCTTTCAGCACCAAGTTCTTATATATCTGCTGTGGCTGAGTGGTAATTCATGCAGTCTAGTGTTTCCAAGGTCCTGGGTTTGAGACTGACAGGGTTATTTTATTTTTCTGATGAGCAGACTACAGGTCAATGGTCTGCATTCTGGTACTATACACAGCCTACATAGCCTGACATTCCGTGGTCATTACATGGTGTCTCCTCAACTGATACACAGATGTAGGAACCTGGTGTCATTGATATCCCTGCAGTACTACACTATACCAGTAGCCATTCTTACTGAGCCCCACACATCCCTGGGAACAATACTCTTTGGCATATAGCAGTCTCACGTACATGTCAACACACTACAGATATGTCCATCCACGACTGCAAATGCATACCGTGGCCTACAATGCATTCTACACATGACACACCTAACCACCACAAGGGTATCATACAGACAGATACCTGTTGTCCAAACCATGCTGTATTGCTGTAATGCAACTGTAGCATTGTCATCGGCATGTAGTTAACATAGCATTCCAACAGTACCGTGTAGGTGGTAGCACCCATCATGTAGAACGGGTAATGGTGTGTACATGTGGACAAGTGTTATCTTGTCTATCCTGTGATATTCACATTTCCAAAGGTATTCTGCAGTCCCTCGGTGTATCACCTAAGCAAGACGGTGTCTGTATGCATATCGGCAACAGTTGCCATACACCTACACTGGATGTCCATCACTCACAGACTTTGCTGTGTTTTGTCATGTCTGACATATACTCCAGACATGAACCCTCACCCACATTAATCTATCAAAGCTTTCATGGGTGTGTGTCACATAGTTGGCCTAGGACAAAGATCACTGCAGTAGCCTGCATTGTCATCAACATACATGTATGGCCTAAGGTCTGGTAAGCTAGGCACATGCTGGCAAAGGTAACAACTGTAATCATATGAGGCAGGCTTCACACATAGGAACTATTAAAGGTCACAGGTACATATCTTTATGTGGCACACACATACCTGATGTGTGCATTGAAATTACTGTTATAATAATATGTCATACAATAATAAAAGCAAAACACACAACACAGTAACAAACTGTGTAACAAACACGCATATGTCATTTGTATGATTCAAACCCCTACCTAAGTATGTTATGATACTTGAGAGAGACGCATTAGCACAGCGCTCTATTTGCATTACTGGATGGTTTCCCTTCTCCTGCTCTATTTATAGGGTGCTGACATCATCAGTCTTGCCAAAGAGGAATGTACATCTTTTAGTGTGTTATCCCAGTCTTCAAAAAGGCCATTCCTTTCACAAAGACTTGCATACATACACACACCCCTGCCACCCCACACACACACACACACACACACACACACACACACACACACACACTGCGTTTGCAGGATTCACACCCCTACCTAACTATGTTATGATACTTGAGAGAGACGCATTAGTGCAGCACGTTATTCGCATTACTGGATGATTTCCCTTCTCCTGCTGTATTTATAGGGTGCTGACATCATCAGTCTTTCCAAAGAGGAATGTACATCTTTTACTATCCCTCATTATGGGGGATAACAATATCTGTGCATTAACAGATGCCTAGTTTAGGGTCACATATGCACACTGGCACTGCCAGGTTATGTTCAATACCATGCTTCGTGACCACAGGACTTGTAACACACGACACAAGTAGGGGGTGTATCCATATACATCACAGATATACACACACCTCTGGGTTGGTACCACTGCACTAAGCATGACAGGCCATACATATACAACTACCATTGTGCAAAACCACCTTTTGGTTTGGTGTGTACTTCAGACTACCCTCCCATATCCAGGAACTGCACCCGGCTTTCCTGGGAACAGTGTAGGATATGAAGTTCTTCACACACACCATTATAGTGGTTGACTTCAGGTACACAAATATTGACTGAGATACTACTCAGGCCCTGAACAACATCACCCTACAGCCACTACAATTTGTGGATCCATGTGCTATGGCACAACCAGTCACCACACCCACAAGGGGGAATACATATTGGACTTGATCATCACCAACATGGGGACTCTATGTTCCACACCAGAGGTAGAACCCTCATTGTTAAGATCAGACCATAAACAACTTTCCCTGGACATCCATATCCCGTCCCCACCCCCAGCCAAGGAAATCACTGTAAAGAATTTCTCAAAAGCAGACTTTGCACTTGTGAAGACTGGGGTGGAATACTTTAAAGGCCCTGTGCTGGAGGATAATACACCCCAATCTGCAGAATCCTTTACAAATGCATTGTACAAGCACCTGCAGGTATGCATTGATCATGCTATCCCAAATAAAACCATGACTCCTCCAAAACAGGAGACCTGTCTGGTTGACCCCGGCCATATATAAGCTGTACAACAGAAGGAGGAAGCTACTACATAACAGAGCAATATCCCACAGAGGGAGGACATCTCTGAACAGTACGGGCAGGACACTTCAATCCCTCATATAATCATCACTTGCACATTTTGACACGGCATATGTATGGGATCGGACGGTGTCCCAGGCTGTGTCCTACACGAGCTCTGAGTAGAACTGAACACTCACATTAAATCACTGTTCCAACTTAGCCTTACTACAGGATATGTACCCTGAGAATGGCATACAGATTCAGAGCTCCCACTCCACAAAGGTGGTGCCACAACGGACCACAGGAACTATCACCCCATAAGCCTGACTAGTGTGGTAGAAAAAGCTATGGAGCGTATTATCATGGAAGTCATAATCAAAAACATTGTGAGCCTCCAGACAGTATATCATACACAATTCTGCTTTGTTAAGGGCAGATCTTGCCTCTTACACATAGTTCATATCTTTGAAATGGTTACTGAAGCCATGGATGAGGGCAAGGTAGTTCACACAGTCTACCTGTACCTTGCAGAAGCCTGCAACACAATACCCCACTCAGGCATCATACATATGCTTACCAGCTTAAATATCAACCCCTATATCACTAGATGTGTTGCTATCTGCCTCAGGGATGGAACCCACATGGTCAGAATTGCAGGTGCCATGTCCATTTCCAGACCAGGTACAACTAGTGTCTCACTGGGCTCAGTTGTGGGACCTGTCCTGTTCAGTATGTACTTCTCTGAGGTTCAGACTAACACAGGGGGATTATGTCTAATAAATGTCACAGATGACTGCTAACCGGGGGCCATAAGCAACACTGCAGCTGACACATGCTTCCTCCATAAGGGTCTCACAGAGATGGATGCTTGTTGCCAGAGCCATTGCCTTGTGCTAAATGCTAAGACATGCATAGTCATCCCCTTTGGGGAAAACAAGGTGCACACAAATCACCACATAAGTGGTAATCCATTAAGTACAGAAGATGTATTTGCAGATTTGGGGACCAACATAGATCGTAACCTCTCTTTTGCTAATCATATTGACAGACTCATTGAAAAGACCTTTATATAGCCCTCCTTATCACATGGGGGTTTATATGTAGATCATGGGAGGTCATTGTGGCCCTCTACTAGTCACTCATCAGGCCCATGTTTGACTACAATGGCCCTTTTGGGGTGTACCTTACCCAACACCTGCAGCAACTACAGTGTCCACAACAGTACCTCCCCAAGAGGATCATGGGCTACATACAGATGTCCTATGCAGCTCAACTAATGGATCTCCAACTCTACTCAGTTGCTTAACGCCTACTCAGAGGTAATCTATGCCTGACATACACAGCCATGTCAAACCCAGAAGTAATGGACATGCTCCATCTCATAACATCCAAGATCCTTAGAGCTACACACTCCAGGGACTTAAACCTCAGCACAAAACTAAATAGGACATGTTGCAGGGACAGATTCATTACCCAGAGGCTCCCCTCACTCTGGAATTGAATCCCAATTGAAGTTAGATATAGCCCCTCGCCAACCCTCTTCCAGCAAAATCCAGCCGCATGGATGGGAAATTGCATATTCACCCCTGGGATCTCCACTGTGTCCCTGCTTGACAGAGGCACAGCAAACTAGCCTTAAAGGGTGCCTTTTGTGACCTACTTTACAGAGGCACAGTAGGCTACTCTACTGGGGAGGCAGATGCCAAATACACTCTGCCTGGGCTTATGAATTCCCTAGGGTAGACAGCCTAGCATCAACCTCTGCACCTATGTTTATGTTGGGGGTGCACAATATTTGTTGCTGATATTGTTTACAGGTCTTTATTGCCGTAGCTTTCCCAGTTTCTATGAACAACTTGTGTATCTGCATAACATGTTTGATCATGACAGGGTTCCAGTATATTAATATATGTGTCTGTTGTCATTTAACTGTGTGCACAGGTCAGATTGCTGGATCGTGGGAGGTTCCTGGCTTAACACAAACAACTGCCAGATATGTGTGGCCGACTGCTATACTCAGACATGGCCTACGTGTGTGAGCATGCCCAGTTCAGGCTTTCAATGGTTTGTTGCCTGACATATGTCTCATTTATCCAAGTGTGTGAGCATGCCCAGTGTGACCTTTCCATATGTTGTGATCTGAAGTCCACTGCATTTGTGGCTGTGTGTGAACATGACCAATATTGACATTTATACTGTGTGTGTTGGAAGTCATGTTGTGTTCTTACTGCCAGACTCCTTTGTGTCATAACTCAACAGGGATTGTGCTGTGCCTGCAGGGTTTCCATGGGATAGTTTGCAAAGACTTGTCAACATTCTTTCATACTGGCTGAGCACTGCAGTGCTGTCATATGGTGTACTGGTTCAGTACTTTCACTATAGTGCACAGTATCATGGGTTTGAGTCCCATCACTGCTTTAAATGTTCATACTGAGCAGATCAGACTGGTTAAGGGCCAGTTGGGCAACTATGAGCATGTTGCATTTTGTTCAGCTATGGCCTACTTAAACCAGGCTTGTCCGACATTGCTGTGTATTCACCAACTTGGGTGGACATTGCCAAACATTACTCCACATTGACCACAGTTGTACTAGTTGGTGTGTGTGATTCTGTTTATAGGTTCATACTAGGCTATCTGCCCTAGGCCATTTATAATCCTAGCCAGAGTTTGTTTGGCTTTCAACACACATTTTAAGTGGAGTTTGCCATGACATTTTTCAAGGTTAGTATACTGTGCCTCTGTCTAACAGTGACATAGAAGCAATACCCAGGGTAAACCTACAATCTCCCATCCACTCATCCAGATTCCTCTTGAAGAGAGTCAATGAGGGACTCTGGCTAAACTGGAGTGGGAGTTTACTCAAGAGTGGAGGGAGCCTCTGGGTTATGAATCTGTCACTCCAGCATGTCCTATTTATTTCAGTCCTGAGGTTCAGGTCTCTTGAGCACATAGCTTGATGGGATTCTGATTTTCCAAGGTGCAGCATGTCCATTGATTCCAGGTTGCACATGGCTTTATACATCAGGCACAGATCACCTCTGGGCAGGCGGTATGCCACTGAGTGGAGCTGCAGTTTCTTTAACCGGGCAGCAAATGGCATGTGTTTGAGCCCTTTGATCCTCCTGGTGAGGTACTTTTGTGGTCTTTCCAGCTGCTGCAGGTGTCTGATAAGGTACATCCCACAAGGGCATTGTACTCAATTATGGGCCTGATGAGGGATGAGTAAAGAGGCACAATGACCTCCCCTGATCTAGATGTGAATACCTTCATGATTAGGTGGGCTATATAAAATGTTTTTCTAAACACTTTGGCCACGTGGTTGTCAAATGAGAGATTGCTATCAACTTGGGTCCCCAGGTCCCTTATCACTTCTTCCATACTTAATGGGTTACCACCTATGTGGTAATTTGTGGGCACTTAGTTTTTGCCAAAGGGGATGACTATACACTTTTTAGCATTTAGCTTTAGGACATGGCTCTGGCACCAGTTGCCTGTTTCTATGCGGCCCTTTGTAGGATGCTTGTGTCAGCTGGAGGGTCGATTATGGCACCCAGTTTGCAGTCATTTGCAAATTTGTTCAGCCACAGTCCTTCTGTGTTGGCCTGTACTTCTGAGAAATATATACCAAAAAGGGAGGTCCCAGGAATGAGCCTTGTGGGATGCCACTTGTAGCTGGTTTGGGGTCTGACATGGTTCCAGCATTTCTGACCATGTGGGTTCTGTCCTTGAGCCAGTTTGCAACCCATCTAGTGACATAGGGGTTTATATAGAAGCTGGTGAGCTTATCTATAATGACCAAGTGGGGTATTGTATGGAAGGCTTTTGCGAGGTCCAGGTAGGCTGTGTGGACCACCTTCCCCTTGTCAATGGCCTTGGTGACTGTTTCAAATGATTCACCCAGGTTTAAGAGGCAGGATCTGCCCTTAACAAAGCCAAACTGGGTAGAATCCAGTGTCTGTAGGTCCCCAATATCTTTATTTCTGAGGTCTATGATGACCCTTTCCATAGCTTTGCAGACCAAGCTAGTCAGGCTTCTGGGCCAATAGTCTGCAGTATCCATTGAGGCACCACCTTGTGGAGAGGGAGCACTGTTGCTGTACACTGCTCTTTGGGTACATATCCTGTGGTAAGGCTGAGACTGAACAGTGGTTTTATGTTTGTTTTCAATTCTTCTTGGGGTTCATGTTGGACACAGCCCAGGACACTGTCTGGTCTCATTGATGCTGTGTGATTTGCTTTGGAGAGGCTGGCTGTTACCTGGGCATCTGAGATGTCAGGGGGCCAGCACTCTGCTGGGATAGATATTTGCCCTTTTGGTGGGGGGGGGGGTGGAGTTTGCACTGAACCTGTCAGCTTGGATGCTGGCAATGTCTGTGGGTTTGGTATATTGTTTGCATTTTGGACTAATTCTGAGCATATCTGGGAATTCCCACTCAGGTTCCTACCATAACTAAAGAAAGCCTTGTGATTATCCTTAGTGTCCTGTACAATTGTTATCTCAGTGATGGCCTTAGGCAATTTTATGTGTGGCCATAGTTTTTAAATAATACTGATCAGAGATGCCTTCCCTGTTTGGGATTTTGCTCTATCATATAGTAGCTTCCTCCTTGTATTGTATGCTTTTTATGGCTGGGGTCCACCAGACAGGATGCCTGTCTTTGGAGGATTGGATCTTGGTTTTATTTGGGAATGCATGATCCATGGATTCTTGAAGGTGTTCATAGAATGCGTTTATAATGGATTCTGAGGTCTGGGCCATATTTTCCACAGGCACAGGGGCTGTGAAGGATTCCACCTCGATTTTGAGGAGTGTGACATTTGCTTTAGTGAAATTTTTCACTGTGGTTTTCTGGCCATGGGCTGGGGTAGGGATGTGAATATCCAGTGAGATTACTCTATGGTCTGATCTTACCAGTGAAGGATACACTTCTGGTCTTGGGCATAGAGTCCCCATGTTGGTGATGATCAGGTCCAGTATGTTTTCCCCTCTTGTGGGAGTGGTAGTAAGTTGTTCCATAGCATTTGAGTTTATAAATTCTAGGAACCTTTGGGCTAGGGTGCTGCAGCTAGGGTAATGCTCCCAGTCTATGTTTGGGTAGTTGAAGTCGCCCAATATAATGGTGTTTGGGAAGACCTTCATATTTTCATGTGTTCTCCAGTCAGAAAAAGTGTGGTTCCAAGTGTGGCTATGAACTGGAAGGCAGTTTTACCCACTGTTAGTTGCACATGGATAGTCTCTGATGCTTCATGCTGTGCCACCAACCTGGGGGTGTGGGTATCTTTGAAAAATATCGATACTCACCCTCCTTTTGTAGTTTGTTCCATGTTTTGCGGCTATATAACATGGTATGAGGTGTAACCTGTTAGTGCTAGGGTGCTCTTGGGAGCCTTGAACCAGGTTTCTGTTACTGCACAGATATCAACATTCTCCATGCTGCGGAGAGTTTGGAGTGCATGCATCTTGCAGTTTAGACTTCTGGCATTGAGTAGCATTACTTTTAGTTTCTTATCCCTTGTGATACCTATGGAGGTGGGTTTGTCGTTTGAGCCTTACCTAAAAAAAGGCACTATGGGGGTGACAAGAGCCTTTGGCAATATCCTAAAGGCCACAGGTGACAGGTGAAAGCCATCCCTAGCGAAGCATCATGTATTGTCGAGCATGTCATCCCAGGCTGACAGGCATTGGATCCCCTTTCACTGACACCAATACTTAAGACAATTGTTGTAATTGATCATCTTGTCTTCATATTGTGGCATCATGTTTGGTGAGGGTAGGATGATACTCAAGGTCATCAAGTTTGCATATACTACATGGTGGTAAATGCTGCTTAGCACTACCTTACATTGCTTAACACATGGCCATCATGCCTCAGGTGGTGCTGCAGGGCTGCCTATGTCGGATGCACATCCTACACTCCCTGCAAATGTTTGAAAGCAGGTTGTGTCAACTTAGGCATCCCTTTCACTATATGTGGGAGTCAGAGAGAGGTATCATTTCCAGGGTTCCTACTGAGCCAGTGTATGTGCTATGCGTTGCCTCTTTGCCATGGCCAAGGCATACTGGGCACGCCTCCTTCTGCCTACTGGGGCAGGCTCAGGTTGTTCCTCCTCCGAGTTACGCTCTGCCTGTGGTGGCCTTGGCAATGGTGCGGGGCTGTTTGGCTCAGGACTATGCAGGTCCTGCTGCAGCTGTTTTCGCAGAATCATATTATGTAGCATAGCACATACCATGACAATTTGGGTACATGTAGTTGGTGAGTATTGCAAGGCTCCACCAGATGTTTCCAGGCACTGGAACCGTGACTTGAGCAACCCAAACACACGCTCAATTACATTTCATGTTTGTGCATGTGCCTCATTATGGCGTTCCTGTTCAGGTGTGTGTGCATTTCTGATGGGTGTCATCAGCCACGGCTCCAGTGCATAGCCAGTATCCCCCACTAAGTGACCATGTGGGATGTCCCCACTGGCAAATGTCTGGTACAGCTGCATCAGATGCCAGATATGGGAATCATGGTAGCTTCCAGGGCAGCCAGCACACACATTTATTATTATGCCCTGGGCATCACACATGACCTGGCAGTTGATGGAGGGGAAGCCCTTGTGGTTAATGTAGGCCCTACATCGCTCATTGGCTGGTGCTTTGATGCGTATATGCGTGCAGTCTATTGCACCCACTACCTCAGGGCATTCTGCTATTTGCTGGAAGAGACGCATATTGCTGGCCAATACCTCACGGGAATTGGGGAAATATACATGATCACCGACATGTGCTGACTTGGCATCCAGGAACTGGTGCAGTACCCTGGATGCTGATGCCTGTGATATCCCCATCATATCACCAGTTGGTCTCTGGAAGGTACCTGTTGCTAGTATTCTTAGGCCAACACATACCTTGGTTTCCACTGGGATGGGTTTCCCTCTGTTGGTTCTGTGTGTGAGGCGTGGCCTGCACAGCTCAACAATTTGCTGCAGGAGGTCTCTGTCCACTCTATAGCACTCCACTATCTCCAGCTCATGTAACCCCTGGTAGGTGACCCTGGGCCTGTACACTCTTCTCCGTCTCCTCACTGTGGGTTGTCCGGCAGCATTTGCATTGTCACCACCCTCAGCATGTTGCATATGTCGCCTTATAACAGCAATGGCAGCCCCTAGCATTTTCTGTCTGAGTGAAGCTTTTTCAGTTTTAACTTCTAGTAGCTTACTCCAGTGTTGCAGTGTCTCTTGAGAGAAACAAACTGCACTGTTGTTTGCAGAGTTTTAGGTGCTGGGCTGGGCTACTGTTCTGCCTGTGTAATTGCCTGATTCTGATTGTTTTCACCTGCTAGCTCTACTAGTATTCCCTGGTAGCTTCCTACTATTTGTTGTGCTTCCTTTTTCCTTTCTGTTTCCTCAGGGGGGGAGTGACGCACATACAAGCGCAAACATGCTCACAGCAGCTCATATGCGCGCAGACATGCTTAGACGGACTAAAATTTGCTTATCCGGGTTAAAACGCGTGCACACCAGCGCAAACACGCTTACAAGTCTTTAAACAGCCTTATACATGCTTACTCCAGCTTACACGCGTGCACTCACGCTTTCACGCGTGCACTCTGTCTTACTCAGGTTTACAGGCGCGCACACACGCGCATACCCACTCAGCAAGAAACTTTGGTGTTATCCACAGTATACACCTTCCATTTCTTGGCTTTCTCTGGCCTACCTGTTGGCACACCTCTTTCCATGATGTCTAACTGACAGCTGACACATGCCACTTTGCTCCTATGAGCTTCACTACTTTCATACATACCCCCCTTGTGATGTCACCTTTCTCCTACTCTGTAACTCCCCATGTCCTACTCCTACACTCCACTGACTGTGCTCATTTGCTATGTAAAAGTGCGATTCACTATCCTAATACTCATTTACATAGAATTGCCTACTAATGCTTGGTTACATGTCTTAGACTGGGCTTCTCCCCTTAGCAACCCCTACTCGGTGGCCATGTTGTCTTCAGCCTGCTATTCCCTTACATTGTAATTTAACAGTTTTCATAGATTCCACGTTTGTGGCTTTTATTTTCTTATTTTATGATTTTTTTTAGTGCACCCCATTTGTGCGGCGCTGCTCTACACTTAAACATCGGAAATCGCGGAAAAAAAACGTATTTTTATTTTAATTTTGCATCTGGGACCATTTCCATTGGCTGTATATTTGGCCATTGGCATGCTTCCTCAAACATATGCAACCTTTATTTGGAGCTGACAAGGCCCCATTGTGCTATTTGCAGAACGGTACTCAGTTGTTAACTGAGTACATTTCTGCAGCTAACACGGCTCCTACTCGGACAGGTTTGTGCTTCCTGGATCACAAATTTACCTCATTTGCATGCCTATCGGCTGCAAGTGAGGTAATTTGCATATCCCAGCCCTGTCCATGTAGGAGACATTTTAGGAGCTCTCTTACACGCCCCTACAAGCTGTTCCGGTATCGCTCGTCGGACATAATGGCTGCATGGAATCTTACTCTACTCATACACTCCATGCAAGCCATCATGAATCCAGCAGAGTACCTTTGTTACTAATGTCGGCGACATTAGTATGAGCATATGTACGCATTTGTTGACTATATTTTGGTCTAGTACCTGTTCTTCTAGCTTCCTCGGTTAGGTTGCTAAAAGAAAAATCAAATGTGAAATCCGTAGCTGCAAGCCTGCTACTGCTAGGTTCCGCATGAATAGGCATAGCAGGCATATCAATACCTTCCATAGTATGTTCTTTTTGTAACTGTCCATTAGGTATCTCCGGAGAAGAAGTAACCAAAACCAAACTGTCCTTAGAAGATTCTTTTCTATGTGCAGGTTCAAACACATCCATATGTCCATTGCCTGTGTTCTTAATAGTTTTACAGCTGCATTTGGAGTTGTCGTGACCGGCTGATCCATTAACCGTGTCACTATCAAACAATTCTCCTTTAAATGTCCTCATATTGGTAAACAGGCTAAGGAGCTTACCAACTTCGCCCCTCAATGTAGACACTTCCATGTACAATTCCTTTAATTCGTCTCTCTGTATGGGCGAGTCTGCTCCTAAATTGTCGTGAGTGGAATCCATAACTCAACAACTGAATAAGGCGTTTGGTTAACTCAAATGTACAAACCCCAGCGATATGAAACGCCACTGTACTCGCTAATCCACTCACCACTATCAGCCAAAAAACCTTTGTAGAGGTAAAATGAACTTCTACACACAAGAATATAGTGTAAAAGCAGTTTAATCCACAAAAACGTTAAGCGCTTTCACTCACTAAATGTGAGTTTCCTCAGAACGTTCAAACAGCTGTTTCAAAAAAGTTTAAATATCCTTATTGGCACCAAAAACCAACCTACTAAGTCAGCTTCTTAAAGCTGACACATCCTAATAAAATACATGAACTCACAACTAATGCAATAATGCTCCATCTAAAAAACTAGTTACTGTATAAAACAAAACATTATTGATACAATGTAATAACAATATTAAATATTACTAGCATAATTCATTCTCATAAAATACATGCATGTGTACGCAATCATAACCCTATTTCTAATAAGAGCTTTACAGAAATGTGTTCATTTAAACCTGGCGGTGTCGCTGCATCAATCAGCAACTGCCACCTTACCTCTTTACATGCTAATACCTTTTTAATATTACCTCCCCTAGGATTAATTCCCACATTCTCCAAAATAGCAAATTGGCAAAACCTTTTAAAAAATCTTTTAAAAAAGAAAAGTAGTTTTATGCCAGTGATTAATTCTAATGTACAGTTATACGATAGGATGGTAATGCAGCAAATTTATCAGTTTAACAACAGATGTAAAAGGAAGAAGTTAAAGTACAATTTAACAGTGGAAGAAGCAGAGGTTTTGAAAGAGCAGAGAGCAGACAATAGTATACGGGTAATGAAACCTGACAAGGGCGGAGGCATTGTGATATATGATGCTTTACAATACAGTACTAAAATTCATGACATTCTCCATGGTACTGGTAATGATGACACAGTTTCATTAAATGAGATTAACATTGCATACAGACGGATAGACTTGCATATTGAAGAATTTTTGTTGGACAGACGGATTACTGAGGACTTATACAATTTTTTGAAAGTAGAACATCCTACACTGGCAACTCTAGTGTGTATACCTAAAGTCCACAAATATGTCAATGATCCACCATTCAGACCAATAATATCAGGCAGCAAATCCAAGATGTTTCCTTTAGGAGTTGCAGTGGATTCTATGTTAAAACATATTTATAAGAACATCCCACATATGGTAAAAGATTCCTGGGAATTTTTAATGAATTACCCAGTAGACATTAAGAACAAGGACTTGCTGTTCACATCTATTGATGTGATTTATTTATTTTCATGTATACCTTGGCATGAAGGAATGGAAGCTTTTACCAGCAGTATTAGAAAACATAGTTCTCTAGATTGGGATAGGATCTGTCTTATAATAGAACTTATGTCTATAGTACTAGACCATAATTATATTTACTACGAAGGGGGACTGTTTAGACAGACTAAGGGTGTTGCTATGGGGGCAGCGTGTGCCCCCATTTTTGCAAATCTTGTCATGCTGGATTGGGAAGAGGAGAAAGTATTTAAAAGCACACACTAACAATATAAAATATTATTCTCGGTTCCTAGACGACATTTATATTCTATGGGAAGGTGATCAGAATTCTTTCGACACCTTCATGGAATACTTGAACAGTAGTAGTATATTTTTGAAATTCACATCTGTAAGTAGTGCTACAGGGGTGGCATATTTAGATACGTACATTACAAACGATGGTACAGGCTTTAAGTCAGTAATTCACAGAAAGAGTACTTTTTCCAACTCATATGTTGAATATAATAGTAATCACCCAAGAAAATGAATGTACAATATTTACAAGGGGCAATGCAAAGAGCTATGAGAATGACATCAAATTATGGGGATATGATGGAAGAAGTTAGATACATTTTTGAGTTATTTAGAGATAGGGGATATGATCCTCAAATGATGAGGGAAGTTACAGAATACGTAACTAGTGAATGGGGGGAAAAATATCCCTTTATTAGGAGCAAAACATAATCAGGTAGAAGGAAACAGTGATACGAGGAAGGAAGAAAGTAACAGTAAAGCATTTAATAGAGCTTGCATTTTAGAGCATGGTCCATATAGTAACCAAATTAAGGAAATTCTTAGTAGAATTTGGCATGTATTATTGACAGATCAGGAAAAGTTGGAAATATTAGGTCCCAAACCGACATTTGTATACAAAATGGGTAATAATTTGAAAACACTTTTGGAAAGAGGTTTGGAAGCTAAAACAGAAGAGAGTGTTACACACACATCAAAATGTGGTGCATGTCATCAGTGCTTTGCCATTTGTGAAGACAGAGGCGTAACACTGAATAATATCAATAAGACAAAAATACGATACAAACAAGGTAATTGTAACACCAAATTTGTCATATACTTAGCCAAATGTATGGCATGTTCAGCATACTACATTGGGAAAACCGAGAGAAATTTTAGGTAAAGAATTTACTCTCAATTATATAGTATTAGAACTAAAGATCAAAATAACGCGTTGTTTAAACACATAGATAGTCAAGGAGACAAACACTATTTTAAATTTGCCATTTTGGAGAATGTGGGAATTAATCCTAGGGGAGGTAATATTAAAAAGGTATTAGCATGCAAAGAGGTAAGGTGACAATTGCTGACTGATGCAACGACGCCACCAGGTTTAAATGAACACATTTCTGTAAAACCCTTATTAGAAATAGGGTTATGATTGCGTACACATGTATGTATTTTATGAGAATTAATTATGTTAGTAATATTTAATATTGTTATTACATTGTATCAACAATGTTTTGTTTTATACAGTAACTAGTTTTTTAGATGGAGCATTATTGTATTAGTTGTGAGTTCATGTATTTTATTAGGATGTGTCAGCTTTAAGAAGCTGACTTAGTAGGTTGGTTTTTGGCGTCAATAAGGATATTTAAACTTTTTTGAAACAGCTGTTTGAACGTTCTGAGGAAGCTCACGTTTAGTGAGTGAAAGCGCTTAATGTTTTTGTGGATTAAACTGCTCTTACACTATATTCTTGTGTGTAGAAGTTCATTTTACCTCTACAAAGGTTTTTTGGCTGATAGTGGTGAGTGGATTAGCGAGTACAGTGGCGTTTCATATCGCTGGGGTTTGTACATTTGAGTTAACCAAACGCCTATATAAATCAAATTTGTGGGTCACATTTGTTTTGCACATTTACACTTCGGCCCTAGTGGTCATTAGCCTAGTATACACCTATGAAACTATGAAACTATTCATTCAATAACTTTTACTTATTATTCATAATACTGCCCTCTTCAGGAAAATTATTTTAAAGCTAGGAGTTTATACTTTAATGGACTGTCACAACACTGTGCTGTACTTTTAAACAGGAATGCTCTTTTTTCCTGTAGGCTTAAAAGTTCTTTAAAGTAACTGAAAATCATTTATTCTGTGGAGAAATTGTATTTATTTTACTTTGGGGGCTGGCAAAGTGTGTTAAAGTGCTTTTTACTTTATAAAAAAGTGACTTTTAAGACTTTTAATTTTTACAGGTATTTGCTGCATGTTTTCCCTTGAAATGATGTACCATTTTTAGCTTGAGCATGGAACAATCTGTCAGTCTCATGGTCAGTCCTTCTACTAGCCAGAAAAAGAAAAAGTTAAGCAAAGAGCCTTTCACATCACATCAGGTTAGTAGTTTGCCTAGATGGCAGGTGAGTGAGTCTGCTGTGGTCATTGGTTGTACCTCAGACCACTCATCTTTTACCCTGGATCCCTCTGGTGTAGCACATACAGCCACTATGGACTGAGGGGTTAGCCACATCCTCTGTGGCTGTAGGGTTCCCTGAGTGGGCAAGGGAGAGCCACTCTTATCAGTCCAGTCAGAGAGGACAAGGAAAGCTTCTCTGCTTTGTCAGAATGTTGTGTCCATCCCTGGGGAAGCTGTTTCTGCCTTTAATAACACTCTTGTTCCAATTTTCCTGTCAAAAATAAACAGAAAATAAGGCATGTCTCTACTCCTCCTCAAAGTTCCACAGACAAGAGTAGTTTACTGGGTCTAACTCAGGGTTTAATTCAGGCTATTAATCTTTCTTATGCAATAGTTTCTGGTAAAAGAAAGAGGGATATACCTCCTTTCCTGAAGAGAATCAAGGCCGAATCTGGACAGCAGGGTGAACCTCTTCAAATGCAACCTTGATGAGAGGATGGGAAACCAAACTTTGTCCCAGGGGTTCCACCTGTGTTCCTCACTGACAGGGGTGACAGGTGCTAACTGACATTTCTTTTTGGGGATAAACTCTTGGCTAGGCTTGTAAGGGCCCCAGGGCCATTAGCCTAGTAACCTCCTATGATCATATGAAAGTACAGATACTGAGTTTTCTCTTTGGATTTCTGATTTAGAATTTATTTATTTGATTTAGGTTTATTTTGCAACAGGAAGAAGGAATTAAGAAACATTTTAATGAGGGTCTGTCTTTTACTTTTAAGAACAAAAGGAACATTAAACAATTGCTTGAAGTGCTGGGTATATGGACATCGAGTGCACCAGTTACTTATAGATGTGACCACTGTAGGCAATGTCGCTTCATTAACCCCAATCCTGATGAGGGTTGTTTGGCAAAGCTCAGTTCCATGTGTACAGGGGTAAATTCAATTGTTTTAGTGAAAGGGTTGTTTACATGGCAACTTGAGACTCTTGTACGGCTTTTTACTTGTGCAAGACCCATAATGCTTTCAATAGGAGAATATACCAGCACGATTATAGTAAAAAGCAGAAAGACAGTAAAAATGCCTTGGGTAATTATTTGGGTATTTGTGCAAATTTTAGGAAGTTCAGTTTTTTGGTGATGGAGCAAATTCATGTGGGAGTATATCCAGTTGACTGGAATAACAAATTACTTCATCAGGAAATGTTCTGGCAGCTCAGATTGAATGCTGCAAGCACTCCAGGGTTGAATGGTTATATTTCTATATTAAGTGAATTGAAAAGGAGAGTATCATGTATTTAAATTGTTTTAACTGATGTTTTTACTATTCCGAAGTTGTTAGCTTTTTAAATATTAATTAGATTTTATATTGATTTAGAATGTTGACATGCACCTTTAAAGTAACACTGAAGTATGACTGGTTTGTTAGAGGGGGGTGTGTGTACAACCAGCTGATTTCCTTGAATTTTTTTTATTCCAGATAGGAGTTTATTCATTTACAGTTTGAAGAGGTCGTATACGAGAAGAAGGCGCTTAACTGTGGTGGATTTATTGTTGATGTTTTCTGTTGGAGTGTCTGATATTTTATTAAATTCGGTTCTTAAGAAGTTTGTGTCTCGTGGGACTTTTTCTTGGTATAACTCCTCAGCCAGTTTTGGTAAGAAACAGCATAAACACTCTCAATAAAATACAGGTAAATACCCATTTAAGAAAAAATGTAAAGGGGTTCCAAGAAGAATTTTGGAAGCTCCCAAAGTCAAGCATAGTCCAATAAGTTAGAAGGACTATTTAAGAGACTTTGTTCCTATCTGCTCACAGCAGCCATTTTTTATACTAGAATGTCTGAAATTCCACTTTTCGCTTTGGTAACATATTATTGAAGATTATTCATAAGATCACAGATGGCAGTGGAAAAAAAGTTCATCCTCTCCATGGATTAATTTCTCATCTCTCATCCTTCAGACCAGTCTCTTTTGTTTCCACCTGTTCTTCATCCGATGCTGCACTAGGGAATGATATAGCCAGTTCCCCTTCCCAAGTGGAAAATGGATTTTATTCAAAGATATTTTTACTGAGAAAGAAAGAAAGAAAAAAAAGAAAGAAAGAAACCATTTCAGGATCTTCCTTTTCTAAACCTGTTTCTGATAGTGCCCTAATTCAAAATGATGCCACTTCACAACATTTTACTTCTCCCTCCTTATCTACGTTTCCTCATAACATTAGATTTAGAAGATCCTTATCTTCACATTCCTATTCCTGTAGTCTTCAGGCATTTTATAAGGTTTTGTGTATGTGGATCACATTATTAGTTCTCTGCCTTACCCATTGGACTATCCACTGCACCAAAAGTGTTCACAAAGTGTGTAGCTTCAGTTATAGTTTATTGCAGTCTACAGGGTATCCACATTTAGTTGACAAGATTATCTTTGAAAAGTTTTTTTCAAAGTTTCAGGAATCTCTTTTGAGAGAACGATCTCTTACAGAAGCTGGGATTCCAAGACAGCATTTAAGAGTCTTTCTTGACTTCTTCTCACAGGATTGTATTTCTAGAATGTCAACATAGTTCAGAGAGCTTTTATTCCACAGGAAAAAAGTAGATCTATGTCTCTGTCTATTTCTGGGGTTTTTCATTCAGATTTCAGTCACTGTCATGGAATGTCTCAGAACTTTGAGTCTCATGGAACATATGATTCTCATACCCCTTGCAAGACTCCACATGAGAAAGGTACAGGGGTATCTGAAATGCGTTTCATCCAAGCACCTACTCCCTTGTCTTTTCAGATCCCAGTGCTGTTTTTATTCAGAAGAGAAATCACCTGATGGAGACAACAGGTATCCCTAAATCCAGGTCTCCCCTTCTCTATCCCTGTTCCAAAGCATTCAGTCACTGTTACATTGAAGCTGTTTTTACTGCATTTAACTTAATATTGCACTTGGAATCCTTGTTTGCTACTATTTGACTGTATTTGTAGCAAATTCTTCTGTGTAAGCTGTAGTAGCTGATTCATAGCATTTATACGTGTTTGCTGTACCTGTTTCTGCCTGTTTTGTGAAAAAAAAGAAAAAAAAGAAAAAATATCTCTTGTTTTTCCTGCTTTACTAGTTTAGTCCAGTTTCAGAGTTGCTGATTCCTGGGCTTTGGTTGTAGTTCCTGTGTACTGTTTCCTTGCCTTATTTGGGGGAAGGGAAGCTACCTTGCTTTCCTGCTTTACTAGTTTAGTCCAGTTTCAGAGTTGCTGATTCCTGGGCTTTGGTTGTAGTTCCTGTGTACTGTTTCCTTGCCTTATTTGGGGGAAGGGAAGCTAACTTGCTTACCAGTGGGAGTGGGAAGCATTGAGCTGCCTTTTGTCCAGTTTTGTGAGGTTTCAGCCAGTAACTAGTAGTTTATTGGTCGTTTTGGGCCAGTTTCTAGCTTTTCCAGCCCCTGGTATAAAACTTTCAGCTTGTACCTACTCAGCACAGACTCCACGTGGGCCAGCAGAGTAATCCAGGCTGCAGAGAGCTGAATAAGCGACTTTTCTTGATACTAAGTATATTTTTGTTGCTTTCCACATCTGAATACCTAGCAACTGTATTTCACCTGCCTTTCTGTTACATTGAAGCTGTTTTACTGCATTTAACTTAATATTGCACTTGGAATCCTTGTTTGTTACTATTTGACTGTATTTGTAGCAAATTCTTCTGTGTAAGCTGTAGTAGCTGATTCATAGCATTTATAAGTGTTTGCTGTACCTGTTTCTGCCTGTTTTGTGAAAAAAAGAAAAAAAAGAAAAAATATCTCTTGTTTTTCCTGCTTTACTAGTTTAGTCCAGTTTCAGAGTTGCTGATTCCTGGGCTTTGGCTGTAGTTCCTGTGTACTGTTTCCTTGCCTTATTTGGGGGAAGGGAAGCTACCTTGCTTTCCTGCTTTACTAGTTTAGTCCAGTTTCAGAGTTGCTGATTCCTGGGCTTTGGTTGTAGTTCCTGTGTACTGTTTCCTTGCCTTATTTGGGGAAGGAAGCTACCTTGCTTACCAGTGGGAGTGGGAAGCATTGAGCTGCCTTTGTCCAGTTTTGTGAGGTTTCAGCCAGTAACTAGTAGTTTATTGGTCGTTTTGGGCCAGTTTCTAGCTTTTCCAGCCCCTGGTATAAAACGCTAAACAGCGTTAGCGATTTAGAGCGATTTAGCGAGCTGCCACTGTTGCACACTAGGGCAGTGCCGGTTAAGCAGGTTTAAACTATTCGGCTACCTAAAGTCCACTCTTCAAATTTTCCCTTAAAACTACCTTCCTCGAACTATACAACTGGTCAAATCAGCGTAACCTATACCGAAAATGATCAACTCTACTTGACTCCAAGTAGACTATTCTCTATCTATTAAACCTAGCACTTGCTCCTACAGTACTTATTACCTTGATACGGCACTCTTGTCATAGATAGTACCCCAAAAAGGCAACCCCCATTTCTCGGTCACCCACGTCCCCCGGAATCTTTTTTTAAAGTTTTTCGTCTACCCTAGCATGTCGAGGGATCAGTTGCTAGTGTCCTCTCCTGCTCAGCTGGTGAACCTGGGAATATTGAGGCAATGTTTCAATTGCCTCATGTACACAGACAACCCTTTCCTCCTCCCACAAAACACAAATACATGCGAGAGATGCAACTATACGGCCAAACTGGAGGCTGAGCTCTCTCAACATAGGACTGGCAAGACCAGTCAGGAGGAGAAGGTTACCACACACACTATAGACCCAGTCTCACATAGTACCATTACAACCTCAAATCATACACATAAACACACAAAGACATACTCGGAGGCTCTGATCAAAAATCTACCAAAACAGCAGAGGCCACCAAAGCAGACACCCAAACAACCACCACCTCAGAACACAACACCCACAACACATAGACCTCACAGTCAGAGTGTCAAACAGTCACAGCCCTTAAGGCCAAACAAAATGCCAGACACACTAGTCATTGGTGACTCCATAGTCAGACACACTGATGTCCCGCTCACCAGACTGAGTAAGGAGAAGGTCACAGTAAGCTGCCTGTCGGGCGCTAGAATCCGCCACATAACGCAAGCACTCAGGTCTCTCAACAGCAGGTACAAATATGACTCAGTCATTGTCCACGCTGGTGTAAAGCGACCTGAGACGTACCTCCTTGGACTACATGAAAAGAGACATTGAGGAGCTCTCTGATTATGTAGCCCAGGCAGGTATGACCCTGACCTTGAGCAGTATCCTACCTTCACCAAGAATGATGCCACAATACAGAGATAAGATGATCAGCTTTAACAATTGGCTTAAACACTGGTGTCATTCAAAGGGGATCCAGTATCTGTCTGCCTGGGATGACATGCTGGACAAGCCACGCTGCTTCGCAAGGGACGGCTTGCACCTGTCACCCTGGGATTCTGGATATTGGCAAAGGCTCTTGCCACCCCATAGTGCCTTTTTAGGCAAGGCTCAAATTCTAAACCTACCACCCTAGAACACAAAAAGGAAAAAACTAAGGGTAATGCTGCTCAATGCCAGAAGTCTAAATCTCAAAATGCACGCACTCGAGGCCCTTCTCAGTATGGAGAACATCGATGTCTGTGCTGTGACAGAAACCTGGTTCAAGGCTCCTGAGAGCACCCCAGCTATCAGGTTTTACCTCATATCATGCATTCCGCCCCAAAATCCGGACAATACCAAGAAAGGAGGGTATCCATATTCATCAAGGACACCCACACCTCAAGACTGGTGGCAACGCACGATGCATCGGAGACCATCCAGATGCAATTAACCATAGGCAAGACTGCTCTGCAAATTGTAGCATGTTACAGGCCACCCTCACAAACTCAGGAAACTCACATGGCCTTCCTGAAAACACTAGAGGGATAAATGTATCGCCAAACACCATCATACTAGGTGACTTCAATTACCCTAATATAGACTGGGAACACTACTCAAGCCCAAACACCCTAGCCCAAAAGTTCCTGGAATTCATAAACTCAAATGCCATGGAACAACTAGTCACCATCCCCACAAGAGGAGATAACATACTTGATCTCATCATCACGAACATGGGAGCACAATGTTCAACACCGGAAGTATACCCCTCACTGGTGAGATCAGATCACAAACTAATCTCGCTGGAGGTCCTCATCCCACCCCACCTGAAATAAAAAGACCACAGTAAAGAACTTCTCAAAAGCTGACTTCACACTTCTAAAGACTAGTGTGGTCTCCTTTCAGGCCCCCGAGCGGCGGAAAACAATACTCAAGCCGCTGAATCACTTACAAACGCCTTCTACCAGCACCTGCAGGACTGCATGGATAAGGCAATCCCAAGCAAAACAAAGACTCTTTGTACCAAAGGCAAGCGTCCAGTCTGGTGGACCCCAGCCATAAACAAACTCTACAACAAAAGGAGGAAGCTACTACAAGATAGAGCAAAATCCTTAAAAGGTAAGACACCCTTGATCACTATAAGTAAAAACTAAGAGCTCTCATAAAATCATCCAAAGCAAATTTCGAGAGAAAAATAGCTAAAGACTCAAAAGACAATCATAAGGCCTTCTTTAGCTATGTTAGAAACCTAGGAGGAAACTCCCAGATATGCTCAGAACTAGTTCAAAATGATGTGAAGATTACTGATCCTACAGACATTGCCAACATACTGGCTGACAGGTTCAGTGCAAACTTCTCCTCTCCCCAAAGGAGAGATATCTATACCAAATGAGTGCAGCCCCCAAGCATCTCCAGCCCAAGTGAGAACTGCTCTCTCCAAAGCAAAAAACACAGCATCCATGGGACCCGATGGTGTCCCCGGCTGTGTGCTCCACGAACTCAATGAGGAATTAAACCCACAGCTAGGACAGCTGTTTAATCAAAGTCTTACCTCTGGATACGTACTCAGGGAGTGGAGCACTGCAACTGTGGTCCCACTTCACAAAGGCGGTGCCTCCACAGACCCTGGAAATTACCGCCCATTAGCTTGACAAGCCTTATCTGCAAAGCCATGGAGAGGATCATAATGGACCTCATAAATAAAGACATAGGAATTTGCAGACTTTGGATCCAACCCAGTTTGGCTTTGTCAAAGGCAGATCATGCCTTTTAAACTTGGTTGACTTTTTGAAACAGTCACCAAAGCCATTGATGAGGGAAAGGCAGTCCATACAGCCTACCTCGATCTGGCTAAGGCCTTCGATACAATACCCCACTCGGGTATCATTGAAAAACTCATCAGCTTAAATGTTAACCCATACATCACAAGATGGGTTGCAAACTGGCTGAGTGACAGAACCCACAGGGTCAGAGTTGCTGGCGCCATGTCAGACTCAAAGCCTGTCACAAGTGGTGTCCCACAGGGCTCAGTCCTGGGCCCACTCTTGTTTGGCATCTACTTTTCCAAGTACAAGCAAACACAGGAGGGTTATGGCTGACAAAGTTTGCAGATGACTGCAAACTGGGCCATAGTAGAAAACACATCTGACACAGATATCCTTCAGAAGGGTCTCACAGAAAGCGGATAACTGGTGCCAGAGCCACGGCCTAAAGTTAAATGCCAAAAAATGCATAGTCATACCCTTCGGGAAAAACAAAGTTATCCCTAGCTACCAAATAGGTGGCAATCCACTGAGCACAGAAGAAGTTATCAGGACCTGGGGACCCAGGTTGATAGTAGTCTGTCATTCGACACCCATGTAGCTAAAGTAGTTAGGAAGTCCTTCTACATTGCCCACCTTATCATGAAGGGATTCTCATCTAGATCAAGGGAGGTCATAGTCTCCCTTTACTCATCACTCATCAGACCAATGATTGAGTACAATGCCCCATTCAGAATGTATCTGACCCGACACTTGCAGCAGCTGGAGAGGCCACAAAAGTTCCTCACCAAAAGGATAAAGGGTCTCAAAAATCTGTCCTATGCTGCCCGACTGAAAGAACTCCAGCTCTATTCAGTCGCTACTTGCTCAGAGGTGACCTTTGCCTAACATACAAGGCCATGTCAAACCCAGATTTGATGAATATGCTTCACCTCAAAAAATCTAGATCCATCAGAGCCACAAGGGCGGGAGACTTAAACCTCGACACGGCTATTAATAGGACGTGCTGGAGGGATAGATTCATCACCCAAAGACTCCCTATGCTGTGGAACAAAATCCCGGTACATGTGAGGCAGAGCACCTCGCTGGCCTTGTTCAAGAGAAATCTTGACCAATGGATGGGAGATCGCAGATATACCCCAGGAATTACCTCAGTGTCACTGCTCGACAGAGGCACAGCAAAATAATGGGTATAGTTCCCCATACTAAAGGGGTGGCGTAAGCCACAAAACAATGGGCTAGGCTTATAAATGCCCTCGGGCAGATAGCCTAGTATGAACCTATGAACCTATGAACCTATGCAGATGCCTTAGACTTTGCTTGAGGAGAAGTTTCAGAAGGAATAAAAGTGCAAGGTGTATGGGACACCAAAGACTGACACAAGCACACAAATATAAAGGAGATGCTTGTCCTGATCAAAACACTCAACTTTCTGAATCATCTTTGGTCCCCAGGACCTCTTCAAATTGTTATAGACAATATCACATTAATGTGGTACATCAACAAGCAATTGGAATCCAGGTCATAACCCCTCTAAAGACTAGCCAGTGTTGGGATATAGCTTCTTAGAATAATCTCACTCTACAGGCATCCTACATTCTATCAGAGCAAAACTGTGTGGCAGACAAGCTCAGCAGAAGAAGGGCAGATTATCAAGAATGGAAACTAGATCTTGGATCTTCCAAGCTCCAATCCATCTGTGGGATGCTCCTCAAGTAGACCTCTTCACATAATCTGTGAGCAATCAGCCTGTAAGAGACTGCTCCAGGACACCGTGTATGAAGTCCTAGAAGAGAGTTGTCTTTTCCTATCCTTGAACAGGAATTTTTTTGTATGCTTTTCCACCCTTTAATATACAGGGTATTTTTGAAGATTCAGAAAGAATTCTCCAAGATCATTGTGCTGACTTCCTTCCTGCCCAGGCAACTGAGGCTCTCCCTTCTCTTGATAATGGCCAGGGGCAATTACCACACACTTTCTCACAGTCTGAATCTACTCACACAAGAACAAGAGTGTTTGATGCACACTAACACCAATAAACTTCAACTGACTGCCTGGATGATAAATTCTTATTTCCCTTTAGGCATCTGTTTACTGAGGATGTGTAGCAGGTACTAAAGTAGACAAGAAAACTTGCTATTAGAAAATCATATACTAGCAAATGGAAAAAAAAATTAGTTGGTGCTGACAACATAACCAGCAGCCATTCAGGGCTAGTTCTTCTCTGGTTTTACAATATTTATATGGATTACTCTTCTATGGTCTTTCTTACTCATATGTAAAGGTCCATATATTGGCCATTGATTCTCCTCTTTCAATGCATTCTCATGTCAAAATATTTTTGAAAGGGATTTTGCATTAGAAGCCCTCAAGAAACCTGGTGGCGCCTCCTTGGGATCTTATTTTTATGTTAGAGAAGCTACACTTGTTCCATTTGAACCAGCTAACCTTGCTGATTTGAGGTGTTTAACATGGAAATAGTTTTACTGATTGCTCTGGCATCTGCAAAAGGAGTATCTGAGTTGCAAGGTCTTATGGTGAGTTAACACTATCTCATATACCTCAGGGACAGGGTTTAATTGAGAAATAATCCTTCTTTTATGCCTAAAGTGATACCCAAGTTTATTTTAAGGTCAAACTATAAATCTACACATTTTCTTCCCTAAACCCAAAAATGAGGGAGAAAGTATATTCCATACCTTAGATGTTCACAGACAACTATCTTTACTGAACTAAATCCTTCATATCTTTGGAGCAATTGTTCATTTCTTGTGAAGTTAAAACATAGAGACAATCTATGTAAAACCAGACTATTTCCAAATGGTTGCCTAAGGTTATTAGTATTTTGTTATACTCACCATAACAAAACTACTGCAAGCAGGGTCAAGGCCCACTCTGTCTTGGCTTCATCTATGACTTTTTGGAAAGGGTTGTATTCAAGTGGTACTCTAAAAGATGCTACTTGGTTCTCCTGATTCCTTCTGTGGTCTAGGTCAGGCTTTGCAAGTTCAGGGTCTCCTGGAATCTACTCCTTTCACCTCCCAAATGTAGTAAGATGTGGTAATCTACTCATACAGCTAAGGCTACTGCAGCAGTGATCAATATGATGATCATAGTACAGTTGTGTAAGTAAACTTACCATAACAGCAGATGTTTAAATGATCACTGCTGCTGTAGCCACTCCCTCCCATCCATCCCATTGCTTTTGGTGTGTTGTTTATGCAAGGTTGTTGTTGCATATTTTTTTTTCTTCCTAACATTGTACTTTCAAGGCTCAGCTTCTCTATCCCTGTTGGTATGAACCATCTGATGGTCTTTTCACTCAAAATTGCCATTTAGTCAACTCAGCTCTTGCTGCCAGACAGAACGTGCATGTGGGAGGTGCCCTGAAGCTTTGGATGCTGGATGGCTATTACTTTATTGGCAGGATATAATCCATATAGCTCAGTCTACTGTAGCAGTGATCATTCAAACATCAGCTGTTATGGTAAGTTTATGTATCAAACTGTACTATCTGTATATTGTATATCTGCCTGAGTGCCTCTCGTGCTCCAGTGAGCCGAAGGCATGGCTGAAATGGGTCAATAGACAAGCCCACCTACCCATTATGAAATAAGTGAATTGGACACATTAAGTTGGCCATAAGTGTGAGTCTGTTTGTGGATGTGTAGTATGGAAGAAAAACTGGAGCAGGGCAAACCACATTACAACATAAACATTAGCTCTATATGCCTGTAACTGTTGAAGTGACAGTCTGACCACATATGCAAAAATGGTAAAAGTAGGTTGTGATGTGTGCGTGTGTGGGTATATATATATACATATATATATATATATATATATATATATATATATATATATATATATATATATATATATATTTATATATATATAGATATATATATATATATATATATATATATATATATATATATATATATATATATATATATATATATATATATATATATATATATATATATATATATATATATATATATATACATACATACACACTTGTAATTAATATATATATATATATATATATATACATGTCCAACAGCTCTGGATTTGACATAGCTTTGTATGTCAGGCAGAGATCGCCTCTGAGTAGGCGATATGCGACAGAGTAAAGCTGGAGTTTTTTGAGACGGTCTGCATAGGGCATCTGTTTGAGGCCAGTAATCCTCTTTATGAGGTATTTCTGTGGCCTTTCCAGTTGTTGTAGATGTCTTGGCATTGGTGGGTGATTGTTAATAACCAGGGAGGCAGGACAGGGAGGGGCTGATGTCTCCACTATCTTGTGAGTGGGTGGTGGTGCATAGTCAGATATGTGTAGGCAATTGTGCATGAGATCTAACAGATAATCTAGTGCTGTGCTATACTTGTGTCTGGTGATCTGGTCCTGGATACTCACTGGAAATATATGATCTGACTGCACATGTCCCCATTTGTGGGGGTCACTCTCTCCTAGGAAGGTCAAAGGCATGATCCACAAAATGCCCAGAAGACAGAGTGGCCCAGGAGTGCCAGTAGTGGACCATGCTCCTGATTGTTTCTCAAGTCTTTTGGAATCTGTCCCATGGTCATTAATTCCACCATAGGGGCAAGTAAGGGCATCCATCTCAATAGCATTTCAGACTATCAGGAAAAACAAGTGTCCTGCAACAACAGAACATGCAAAGAAAAATAAGCACAGATAAAGATATCTTAA
>NC_056747.1:996274486-996504486 GCF_019279795.1 Protopterus annectens
CTCAGGATATCTAGCATATAACAGTTTAAATAGTGTGGGTCAATATGAAGCACAACATACTTCTTTTACAGCAAATAGAAGACATGGAAGCAATTGTCACAACCACTTCTTACAGCCTTCTCACATATTCTAAAGTATTATTAAAGTGTATAATCACAAGGCCTTATTCAGATAAATGTGTCGGGAACTTTAAATTTATTTTTTATTTTGGCTGCACTACGGCTGCCATGCCTACCAGAAGTACACCCAGATCTAACATCAAAAACAAACCACAGTGGTGGAATCCTTACCTTAACAGGCTATATAACAAAATAAGAGCGTCATGGCCAAATTCAGAAATAGCAACTCTCGTTGAGACAACAGCTCTCTGATTCAACTAAACAAGAAACTAAGGTGTCTTATAAAATCCAGCAAGGCCAATTATAAGGTCAGGATAGCTTCTCAGGCTAAGGACAATCACAAGACCTTCTTCAGATAAATGTGTCAGAAAGCTTAAATTAATTTTTTTACTTGCCAGGAAAATCTGACTGGGACACAGCTCATTTGCAGCAGATGCCCAGGGAGAAATGGTCCAGACTCATGTCTTTGGAAATGTGGGAGGAAGCCCAGATGAACACAGAGAGAACATGCAGACTCCAGCCAGAAGGCACCCCAGCTGAAAATCAAACCAGACAACCGCTTCCTGTGAGGCAACAATGCTAATCGCTTCACCACTGCTCCATCCAATATTGTAATTGTGCAATACTCAGCAGTGTACAGAACTGTTGATAAGTGGCATAACCTTCACTGACCAGGATGACATAGCAAATCTGCTTGCTGATAAACTTAGCTATAAATTCACTACCCTCTCCACTCCTCACTACCCCCTGTAAAATCCCTTCTAGTACATCCCCCTAACTATCAACAGCAGCAGGTCCTGGAGGTGCTTGCCTAGACCAAAAAAACTGCTTGAATGGGCCTTGACAATATGCTCAATTGCCTACTAAATAGCCTAAAATGTGACCTAGCATAACTACTTGAGGCTTCCTTCAACTACAACCTTCATACAGATTACATTCCATTGAATGGAGGGCCGCAACAGTCATCCTTTTTCATAAGGGTAGACCATCAACTGACCCCAAGAACTGCAGACCTATCAGTCTGAAAAGTCTAATATGCTAACCCATGGAATGAATTATGTCATGGAAATGATCAACAAGGACTTTGACAACCTATAGACACTGGACCCATTCCAGTTTGACTTTGCTAAGACAAGATCTTGCTTACTTAACATGACAGACTTCTTTGAGAGGGTCACTATGGCCATGGATGAGGAGAATATGGTCACCTGACCTGATAAGGGCATTCAATATCCACTCTGATATTGCTGAGAAATTTTCAGAACTGGGCATATATCCCTTCATAACTCACTGGATTGCTAGCTGACTCACAGACAAGACCCAAGAAGTCAGGATCAGTCATACCATCTTTGCCAAGAGACAGGTCACCAGCAGAGTACCCCAGGGTTCCATGTTGGGGATGCTGCAGTTTGACATCTGCTTCACAAAGAAGATAAGGCTAATGTCAAAGGTCTCTGGGTCATCAAGTTTGCAGATGACTAAATTGGAAGCTGTCATAGATTCCCCATGACACCAACATCCTACAAGAGGGTTAAAGCCACTGATTAAAACTCATTTCTCATCGGAGGTGCTTTCTGTGCAGAGTCTGCATATCACTGTGTTGGTGTGGGTTTCCTCCAGGTCCTTTGGTTTCCTCCCACATTCCAAAGACATGCAGTAGATGGATTGGACATTCTAATTTGTCCATAGGGGTTGTGGATGGATGGACACACCCCCCCACACACATATGTGTGAACACTGTGTGTGTGTGTGTGTGTGTGTGTGTGTGTGTGTGTGTGTGTGTGTGTGTGTGTGTGTGTGTGTGTGTGTGTGTGTGTGTGTGTGTGTGTTGTCTCTTGATCTATATCAATCTATCAATATGTTGCAGTTCATCTGTTGAATGCTGACGAGGTTGACAGAATGTACTGCTGTGTTTTTATATCAAACAACGTTTTTGCTTTCTGCTTGGTATGCTGAATTGGGTTATTGTTGAGTATGATATGTTTTTTGTGATAAGGTAAGTGGCTGTATGTGTTAACGCTGAAAGGGATATAACAAGCTATTTTTAGGTGTGTGTGTGTGTGTGTGTGTGTGTGTGTGTGTGTGTGTGTGTGTGTGTGTGTGTGTGTGTGTGTGTGTGTGTGTGTGTGTGTGTGTGTGTGTGTGTGTGTGTGTGTGTGTGTGTGTGTGTGTGTGTGTGTGTGTTAGGGTTAGAGTAAGAGGAATGTGTCCGAGTGCCTTTTGTAGTGGTATCATTAGGGAAAGGGTTGTTCATAAGATAAAGAGTAGGATTAGTCTTATGGAGAGGGACAGGGTTAATGTTAGTACACATGAATAAGGTATATTTCTTATATTGGGGGTGTCCCTTTTGAGAGCTGTATAAACTGGGTTTGACGCTGCTACAGAAGCCAAGACCACCTTGACTAAGTGACTTCTGCTTGATTTTTGATTAATACTGAGTGTACTAATACTCCCTGTAAAGTTTTTAGCTAATTTTACTAACAATGTATTCATCACATGCCAATGTATTCAGCAGATATAGCCAATAATTAAAATGCAGATGAATTCTGAGACATCAACTGCAAACCCTTTCACAGCAGTTAGGTAAAAGTGAAGGCTCAGCTGTGTTATTGCATTTTACTGTTTCGAAGTTAAACTAATTCCTTGAATTCAACAGTTTAGAGTTGCTCCATGAAGCCAAGGTTGTGGCTGAAAAGACTTAACTGACCAACCTACCTGGCTGCCAAATAAATAAGTAAGTACTACATAATTGTAAATATTGTGGGAAGAAATAGCCAGGGTATTGTTATGGCTAGGCTTGTATAAGCCTTAGGGCCGATAGCCTAGTACCAACCTATGAACCTATAATCCACTCCTGTGGCATTAATTACTGCTTAAATTGGCACAGTCAGAGTTCTGCTTAAAGGGACAATTCAGGTATTACTTGATAGTTGTTTTTGTTTACATTTTGCAGTCTCTCACAGAGCAAGCTTCACTTTGTCCACATAAACATGTATGCCAAGTGTGCCGTAGGAACTTTGGACACAGATATTACATTTTCTAAATAAAAGGATAGCTTTTTCTTTCCAGATAGAAACCCTGGATATTATGTATGTAATATTCCAGTGTTAAACTAAGGACAAACAGTTCTGCAACCTGAAAAGAAATTATCGTGACTTTTGAGGCAGAATAAATCTTATTAAACCAAAAGAGCAAAAATCTCCCACAACAGATGAATTTAGGACTTCAGGCCAGCTTTAACTTTTTGACATTCTTCAGTGGCTGGAAGAACGAATGTTGTCAACCAACTCAATACAACAATTTAGTTAAAGATGTCCCATTAACTCTGATTACTGCAGAAAATACAAAGGGAATTGCTGGCATCTTAAAAGTATCTTGAACTGTTGAAATGCAAATTAGCTTGCCTAGCCTTTCAGATATGTTTGAATGGCTTTTTGTTTCTCATGCATTTTTCCATTAAGATTTGTTGTTAAGGACTTGACGATGGCAGTTTTTTTCCAGGACTCAGGATTTACTTCATTTTCAGGGCTCATCGCCCCCTTGTACCAGACACATAACAAGCTGAACTATGAATGTGAGACATTCCCAGTATATCACACATACAACTAATGTTAAATATTACTAAAATGATAAGGCATTCTTTTATTTTGTTACACAATCCATGATTTTGACATTTCAAAAGTCGTTCTATAAATCAAGTTTAGTGCAATGTTATGATTTGCCTATTTATCTATGCATGTATTTATTTATGTATTTGTTTACTTGCTCACTTACTTTGACAGCAATTGTCTAGCTGGAAAGTTATAAAAGTTGATAACGTCATGTTTTCAGTAAATCAACAGACATTGCACTTGCCTTTGCTTCTGGAATATCACAAGTCTGTGAGTTCTATTCCCACACCAGCCAGAAGGAATCATTTTCTAATACTTGCACTGGAGTGCAGCATAATGGAGGTGCTTTCCTTTGAATGGGATGTTAAAACTGAGGCTCCATTTGCTGAGTTGGTTGTCGCTTAGCTGGATATAAAGGATCCCATTGTACTTATTGATAAGAATAGGGTAAGTCCTATGGTGTACTAGCCAAATTTCCCTTCATCAGTATAAATATCGCCTTGGGTCTCCCCTGAGAGACCATTGACCTAGTGGGACCAACCTTCAACAAAGCATTATATTGATAATATCCTAGCATTAACTGATTTCATGTAGGCATGATAATAAATCAAAGAAATTAAAATGTTTATACAGTGTATATACAGACTAAAATATTCATTAGCCTCAGTCTTTTTTGTCGATTGGTAGATTGTGGTCAACTCATGAAATGTCAGTCATAAACACAACTCTCTACTGACCAGCTGAGAAGGAACAAGGTGACATGGACTTACCCTCTGCATAACTATTGTTAAAATTCACTCACAGTTTTACTAAATTGAATTTCAGAGGTTTGTGATTGATAATAATTAAGTACAATGCCCCTTTTGGGATGTACCTTACCAGACACCTGCAGCAACTGGAAAGACCCCAAAAGTACCTCACCAAGAGGATCAAAGGGCTCAAACATATGCCATATGCTGCCCGGTTAAAGAAACTCCAGCTCTACTCAGTGGCATACCGCCTGCTCAGAGGCAATCTGTGCCTGACGTATAAAGCCATGTCCAACCCGGAATTAATGGACATGCTGCACCTCAGAAAATCCAAATCCCATCGAGCTACATGCTCGAGAGACTTGAACCTCAGCACTGAAATAAATAGGACATGCTGGAGGAACAAATTCATAACCCAGAGGCTCCCTTCACTCTGGAATAAAATCCCAGTCCAGGTTAGGCAGAGTCCCTCACTGACTCTCTTCAAGAGGAATCTTGATGAGTGGATGGGAGATCGAGGTTTACCCGGTATCACTTCTGTGTCACTGTTAGACAGAGGCACAGTATACTAACCTCGAAAAAGGGCATAGCAAAATTCATTTAAAATGGGTGGCGAAAGCCAAACACACTCTGGCTAGGCTTATAAATGCCCTAGGGCAGATAGCCTAGTATGAACCTATGAACCTATATGAGTTGATCACAAACTACTTAGCAAAAATAAGTAAATTCTATTCATCATATGTAAATTTCAGTATGACAGCAAGCCAGAACATGAAGTATGCATCACATGTGCATTTTAATATGATAGGAAGCATGTATAAATCTAAATCACTATTAAAATGTATTTATTTATTTAGTTGTTTGTTTGTTTTTTTCTTTCTTTATTCATAAATTTATTACATGTGTTAACTGGAGAAGAATGCTTATCAAACTGGACCAATTGCAGGTTCAGCCTGAGAATTCATAAATGTAAACAAAACTGCCCTACATTCCTCAGTAAACGCCCCTGTGGGATATCACCTCTGTACCAGAGACATCTGTTACAGTTGGGAGGTGTGCCAGATATGTGAGTCATGGTAACTGCTAAGATTGCCAGCACACGCATTCAAGATTATTCCCTTGACATTACACAGAACTTGGCAGTTGATAGAGTAGTAGCCCTTTCTATTAATGTAGAGCCTACCCTGTTTCCCAAGTGGTGCCTTAATTTGTACATGTGTGCAATCTATGGCACCCAGTACTTCAGGGGTGTGTGCTACAAGGTAGAATTCCTGCATATTTCTGTCCCTCTCCTCAGAACTACAGTGAAAACATATATGGTCACTGGCATACTGGAGCATAGCATTCAGGAATTGCTGGAGGATCCTAGATGCTGATGCCTGTGACACCCCCAGCATGCCCACTGTTGATCTCTGAACAGCACCTGTAGCTAAGATTCTATGGGCTACACATACCTTTGTCTCCACTGGATTGAGTTCCCCTTGGATGGCTCTGGCTCTGAGTTGAGGGTAGTAGAGGTCATAGAGTTCCTGTAGTGAGTCCCTATTCACCCTGTAGTGCTCCACAGTTTCTCCATCATGTAGTTTATGAAAAGTTAAACAGGGTCTGAAAACTCTCCTCCTTCTCATCCTAGGGCTATTAGCAGCAGCAGCAGCAGCATTGGCTTCAGCCTGTAGCACATACAAATGAATTAAAGCAGCAGCAGCCCCTAACATTATGCCCGTGTAGACTCATTTCTGTGTCTGTATTCAAAAAGTTTTGGAATCCACAGGAAAAACCAGCAAGGAGTCTGCATGGATGCTTTATAGCTTGTTGAATAGCTAAACTATGTTTGATTGTTTATTTAGCATACAGTTCAGCTGCTTATACTGTAATTAGCATGCCACAGTGTTTCCCTTGTTTGCTTGGTGGTGCGCGCCTCTAAATGGCACTTTCTGAATCCGAATTTTATTGCTACTGCATGTGCATCACGCCGCAAATCACACATGGTAGAAAATTACTATGTATTCTTTATTAAATCCCCCTGCTAATTAATAATTTTTCCGAAGAAGGGGTAGCAGTTTTAATTGCCCTCTTATGTTTTCATTTAAAAAAGGGCATTGCATAGCTATCTGCATTGAGCTTTTTTCTACATTTTTGGCAAGTTGCTGAGAAAGTCTGCTCTGTGCATGGATGCACTGGTTGATTGACACTTGAACTGAATGGGTCTGTTTGGCTCCTCCCCACCCTAATTCCCAGCCACACCCTGGGTTGCTTCCTTTATAGTTATTATCATCCACTGCATTGTTAATCTGAATCAAGCATTGACTAGTCAGTACATTGGCATGACTTCACAAATGCACACTTCAACCATGAATCAGGATTCCATCCCAGGACATCTCAAAAGGCATGCCTTATACATTAGCATGCCTTCCTTTAAAACAAACCTTTTACCATATTCCTATTTTGTTTATGAAATGAACCCCAGCACTTTCAATTGTATTTGCAACATGACTCACTTTATATGTATCATCCTATTCTTAATCACTATAATAACATCTTCAATAAATCAGAACAACCAACTGCACCAAACCCTTAGGTCATCTCATCATCCCCTTTAAACCCTCTGCTATCACCTCCCAGACTCAGATAAACCATAAATTTATTTGCAGCATCAAAAAAGGTAAATGGGGGAAAGGTAATGGGGTAGAGTAGAAAGTCAGTAATTATGCAAGTGTCCTTTGTGTTTATTTAATATGGGGGAAGAATGAAGAGGATTGAGGAGTGTAGGAGGCAAGTTTAAGGTAATATCCAAATTCAAGAAGTATCTGTGTTGTGCTTGTTTAAATAAGTACATTTATCGCTCTAGATGGGGTTTACTGTGGGCTGTAATAGCTTTTATCTAAAGTGGGAGACAGTCCATTATTTTGGGAATTAGCGCAGAGAAGTTGTGTTCTGTGGAGTAGAGCTTATTTTAAAATATTTGAAGGTTGTGGGTGACTGGAGGGAGGGATCTAAGGTTATGTTGTTTTATCATTGTGTTAGTATTCTGACAGAGTAGGGAAATCTATCTAGATGGAGTAGTTTGTACTACAGTGATTCAAGGGTGAAGGTAGATCTTTGTCTGATGGGATGCTATATAGCCTTAGTTAGGATGGAGCAGTGATGTTATCTTTGTGGTGATACATTAATAAATCTACATTGTAATTCTTGATGTAGTTTGGAGACTGTTTGGGTTCTTTTTAAATGATGCTGCAATTAAAAGCAGTTCAGATTCTAACTGAGGTAGTAGAACCCTTTTGCCTATGGCTGTTCTCCCTATAGGAGAAGGAAAGCAGACAATTTTTAGGCCCAGTAGTGCCAGTTATTGACTTTAATATTGTTGATGCTATGCTTTGGGTCAAGCCATATTCCAAGGTATCTATTGCAACCATCCCCCCACCAGTCATTACATGGGAACAGGTCCTTACTGTGCTTGCTAAAGCCAAAACCCAGCCTCCATGGATTCCGGCAACATTCCATGATGCTTCTTAAATTGCTTAAAACAGAATCTATCGGTGCCACCATCGATAGAGGTATCTAATGTCAGTGAGCGTGTGTGAGTAAGAAAGAGAAGCAGGCAGACATATAGATAGACCAAAAAATGGCCAGTGAGACAAAATGAGTAACTGTTGTGTGTATCTGTAGTGGTCCTCCAGGTGAAATTGGTGTGGGAGTGCCTGCATGAACACATTCAAGTTCTGTTCTGGCTTTCCATCTTGGTATGTTGGACAGGTGTGAATCATGCATGGTAGAGGTGGCAGTTCATCATTGTCATCCCTGACCATGAGATCAGCCTCTGCCAGGAGTTTCACTGGTATATTCATGCCCATGGTCAGATGCAGTGCTGGTAACTGAATGTAACTGATGTCTGCTGGATGAGCTTCCTTCATGGGGGCACCCAAGACCATGACCCCACGGCCTACCATGGCTGGGTGTGGACTGCACACTCACTGATGGAGCATTGGAAGTACTGCAAATATGGGAGCATGATTGGTCACGGCCATGTTGGCTGACAACAGACAATGTGGCTGACCTACACCCGTGAGGATGCTGTTCCCCTCGCAGAAGATGTTCCCTCACATACACTGCTTGTTCCATGACAGACAGCCTTTAGTCCATCACAAACACCCATCATTCCAACATGTTGTTCATCAAATCCTGTGAATCTGCAACACAATGGAGGAAGTCATGCATGTCAGACTGTGCCACATCCACATCCCTGAACATTTGTCTGGAGCACCTATGGGAATGTGCCTGTGCCTCCATGATTGCCCAAAACATACATTAAGTGGCATGGGATGAGACACCTGCAACAGGTGGAGGAGGGACAGCAGGCTCCCTCTGAGCACCCCTATCAATCCTCCTGCATGGCACCTCACCCAAACTTTGGCTACAGCCAGACTCAACAGACACTGAAGCCATAGTAGCAACACTTCCCTGATCAATGTCCTCACCCTCCACATGTCCAATATCTGTGGGCTCACTGGACTGGGTAGATGTAGGCCTACTGGCTGTGTCTGATGGATATAGGAGACGGCTGTATGTCAACCTCTGTGTCAGATTCAACCTTTGCACCCCCCCAGACTGTGCCTCACTTTGGCCATTATCATCATCAGCGTCTGCTGATATACTCACATCAGGTAGCACAGGGCCCATACTCCCACTGTCATGATCACCTATAATAAAAAGCAAGAAACACAGGAATAAATGAATACCTGCAGTACTATAGTGCAATATATGCTAACAAACTAACAGTGCTGCCACTATTACAGACAGTACAGCAATAAGTACAACAGGCCTGAGATCAATATCAGATACTACAATATTTCCTTAAATTGCTCAACAATACTTACATAAAAAGGTTTGCCTTGCCATCTGCAGATGAGATACTCCTCTGCAGTCCAGATGTTCCTGGAAGAAGTTACGCAAGAGGCAAGGACGCCATCATCACAATTAACAGTAACACAGGGGGTAATGCATCCACCGCTTTATAAGTCCTTTAACTATAATTTCAACAAGAACATGGCTGATAAGTCTAACTTAAGCTTATAACTGTAGCAAGCTTCAATCTACCCCAAAAAAGACATGTAACACAGAATTAACTTATTGACTTAAATTCTTTTACTATACAACAGTATTCAACTGTCCAGATACCAAAGCCTACCTGAAAGCTCCTCCTGGGATGTGCTTGTTGTCTTAGAAACTCTTGCTCCAACATCCAGGACATGCTGTACTGCACTCTCATGGGAGCTGTTTGGATCTCTGATATTGACCAGGAAATCTTCATTGGGAGTTAGTGTTAGTTCCCTAGCAGGTCCTCCCGGTAACCATCTGGTCATGGCCTACTGCAGTTGCTCTACTCCATGCAGATGTGATCATGTCAGTGGCCCTGTGGTGCACCTGTTTGTATGTACTGCCATGGCCACCTAAATCATTGACATCATCTAGTATCTGCCACCATATTTGCATCCTATGTGCCATGTTTCCCCATCCTCTTTCCAACAGAAAAGCATCATGTTGCCTAAAGCCATCCACAATCACCTGGTTATCAGCATCATTGAAAGAGGGTCTCCATGGATTGACACACCTGAGTGGCATACTCATAGGTGTCCTAAAAGACAACAGAAGAATAACACACATAAGTATCACATAACTACGAAATAACTGTTTCCAGATAAAACAGAAAAGGTAGCCAGTCAGTATTACCAAATGGAGAAACATAAAACAGTCTAGAGAAGTGAAATACTACCAAAAGGAAGGATGCAAAACAAAGAGAGTAACAAGAGCAGCATATCCCTGTTTGTGCCATAACAGTAACTCACTTTTGCCCTCCCCAAAAGAACAGTCCATCCATGATTGTGCCATAACAATAACTCAGCTTTGCTCCTCCGCAAAACAACTATCCATCCTTGTTTGTGCTATAACAGAAACTCACCTTTGCTCCCCCTAAAAAGAAAGTCCATCCTTGTTTGTGCCATAACAGTAATTCAGCTTTGCTCCTCCAAACAACAGTCCATCCTTGTTTGTGCTGTAACTGTAACTCAGCTTTGCTCTCCCAATCAACAGTCCATCCTTGTTTGTGCTATAATAATTGCTCACTTTTGCTCCACCTACAGAAAATAACAATCCATCCTTGTTTGTGTCACAACAATAGCTTAGCTTCACTCCCCCACCCAAAACAACATGCAAATAACCCATTTTGCTAACAAACCATCTTTGAAATGCAAAAGTGCTACCGAAGGACTTGTCCCTGAAACATTTGTACATAATTATCACAAGGCATTCCATTTTCATATATTGGCAATCATGTATACCTCTGAAATGGCTTAACAAACATGCCCATGCCATCAGTACAGTTCTAACTAATGCATACAGATAAAAGTGCAAAAACCTTTACTTCAGATTTTTCTTAAATACATTCCAGCTTATGTGGTATGTAGGTGAGAAAATGATAGCATACCTTCTGAAGTTCAGTACTCCTTTCTACAGATATATCCTGAAGAAAACAAATATTTTTGCAGTCTTCCAAACATATACAGCTGTCCTCACCATCAGTTTTCCCAGCTACACGATTGCCTTTTGATATGGTGTAGATTCAGTGCTGTTAGCACAATGAATATGCAAATGAGGTATGCAAAAATATGCAGTAAAGTATGCAAAATAGCAAAAAAAAATTGGATCCAAGAAGGAGATGTAAACATAGTGCAGGCACTCTCTCAGTATTTGTTTTTAATGAATTGCAACTGTGAATGATTAGTGGTTGGGAGAAGGAAAATACAAAAACACTGCAAACTGCCTTACTTCCACTGGGTGTATCAGGTTAGATCTATAAAGTATAAGATGTAAGGTTGGAAATGTAAGTAAGCAGCACACAAGCCACAGATTGTGTTCCTTAACATTCAATCTACCTTTCATTTGTTGGCAACTACATATGGTATTATTTCCACTTAATATCCTCACACATTTATGGCCAATAATATAGAATGACTTACACACTGCATGTCTCAGATTGCTGCTCATATAAATGAAGAACAGCCAACAAACACAGAAATGTAAGGCAGAGCTGTATATTTGAAAGCAATAATCATGACAGATTGTGTGATCACTAGGTGCACTACATCCAATTACTCACTTTTGCTCCACCTCCACAAAAGAACAATCCATCCTTGTTTGTATCATAACAATAACTTAGGTTCACTCCCCCACCCAAAACAACATGCAAATGGCCCATTTTGCTAACAAACCATCTTTGAAATACTAAAAGTGCTACCAAAGGACTTGTCCCTGAAACATTTATACATAATTATCACAAGGCATTCCATTTTCACATATTGGCAATCATGTATACCTCTGAAATGGCTTAACATAAATGACCATGCCATCAGTACACTTCTCACTAATGCATACAGATAAAAGTGCAAAAGCCTTTACTTCAGATTTTTTTTAAATACATTCCAGCTTATGTGGTATGTAGGTGACAAAATGATAGCATACCTTCTGAGGTTCACTACTACTTTGTACAGATATATCTTGAAGAAAAAAAAACATTTTTGCAGAATTCTAAACATATACAACTGTCCTGTCTATCAGTTGCCCCAGCTACATGATTGCCTTTTGATATGGTATAGATTCATTGATGTTAGCACAATGAAGATGCAAATGAGGTATGCAAAAATATGCAGTAAAGTATGCAAAATACCAACAAAATTGGATCCAAGAAGGAGATGTAAACATAGCGCAGGCACTCCGTCAGTGTTTGTTTTTTAATGGATTGCAACTGTGAATGATTAGTGGTTGGGAGAAGAAAAACACAAAAGCACTGCAGGCTACCTTACTTCCACTGGGTGTATCAAGTTAGATCTACAAAGTATAAGATGTAAGGTTGGAAAAGTAAGTAAGCAGCCCACAAGTCACAGATTGTGTTCCTTAACATTCAATTTGCCCTTCATTTGTTGGCAACTGTATATTTGGTATTATTTTCACTTAATATCCTCACACATTTTAAGGCCAATGATATAGAATTACTTACACACTGCATGTCTCAGATTGCTGCTCATATAAATAACGAATGGCCAACAAACACAGCAATGTAAGGCAGAGCTGTATATTTGTAAGCAATAATCATGACAGGTTGTGTGATCACTAGGTGCACTACATCCAAATCTAATACATGTAGAAATAACACTTGTATGGTTTCATATGAGGGTAGATGCTGTTGCAGTTGGTTATGTGTATATTGATTTATGGTCTTTGCTTCAAAGTTGTTTGTATGGCAAAGTGGGATCAATCACCCATCCTGTATTCTGTAGGTGGATTGGAGTGAGAGTTTTAATCCAGACCTATGTAGAAATATCTCATATGTACTAACATTTTCTAGTGTGTATGTCATAAATTAATTTTACTCATTCAACTATTTCCCCCTTTCTTTTCTTTTGTTTTGGGGGGGGGGGCATTGTTTGCATGATGCACTGCTTAGATCAAACACGGGAACCAGAGAAAAATGAATGTCAGATTTGGCTGTGGTTAGCTCATTTGCATGAAGTGTGGCAGTGTGCAAACTGGACAAGTGGCTAGACAGGACCCAGACAGTCAAAAATAGAAACCAGATGCATTCAATTAATACTACTGGGCATCGTGAAATCCTGCTAAGAGACATTGCACTGCAGTTAACAGCAAGACCTTAATAATTTATTTATTTATTTTTTATTTATTTATTTATTTTATTTATTTAACATTTGTTGGCCGGGAAAGTCTGACTAGGTTCCACAGATCCTGTTTTCAGTGGAGGCCCGGGGACAAATGCTCCAGATGCATGTCTTTAGAACAATAATGTTAATGATTATTAAAATAGGAAATGTCAGGTAACTAATTCTGTGGCAGCCATTGAAAAATGTAGGGTTGGAGTACAGATCGTCCTAGGTTCTGGTAGAGGGTGTGCAACCTTTGTTTTACTGTTGTGATATTGCAGTTTGTAACAATGAACTGCAACATAGACAAGTGTTTTCTCAAACTTCTTGTGGCAACACATGCAAGTGTAGGACCACCATATATCTGATCCTGAGTTCGAATGCAGGATATTCTATACACTGTTACTGTTGTTCCACTTCCCACTATATTTATTCTCACTTATAACAGTTGAAATATTGGAGCTGATAGTAATTATATGCATGAGGGCTGAGACATTTATTTTGTGTCAGTTATTTATGTATATAGCTATATATTATCACATTTATTATCACGTGTATGACTGTGGGTATACTGTGTACAACATTTCTGTAAGTATATTTCTGCTATTTGGACTGGCATGCCCTTAACATTTGCCTAACACATGTACACAACTGTCTGTACATCCAATAACCTTGAAATTGCAACTGCAGTTATGTAATGCTTCATTGCTTGCCACTATTACTCTCTGCTTATCATCATGGAATCGAAGATGTGCACTGGTAAGAGGAGCACAACACTTGTAAGAGGGCAAAGCTGCAATTCAAATTATAGCTTACTACAGATCACCCACCATGTCCCAGGACCCCCGTTCCACATTTCTGGAAACACTGGGAAGAATAAAGTCCTACCAAACACTGTGATATTGGGTGATTTCAATTACTCACACATTAACTGGGAGAACTACTCAAGTACAAATTCCTTTACCCAACATTTTCTAGAATTTCTAAATGCAAATGCCCTGGCTCAACTAGTTAATACCGTCACCAGAGGTGACAACATATTGGACCTGGTCATCACCAACATGGGCGACCGATGTTCCACACCAGAGGTCAACCCCTCGCTGGTTAGATCTGACCATAAACTAATCACTCTAGATATCCACATTCTGCCCCCACCCCAGGTCAAAGAAACCACTGTGAAAAACTTTTCAAAAGCAAACTTCACGTTACCTAAGACCAAGGTGGAAAGTTTCAAAGCCCCCATGCTAAAGGATAATGCTGTCCATGCTGCAAAATCCTTTATTAATGCACTGTATGGGCACCTACAAGAATGCATGGATTATGCTATCCCAAGCAAAACCAAGACTCACTCCTCCAAGAAAAGGAAACCAGTATGGCGGACCCCTGCCATAAACAAGCTATACAATAGAAGGAGCAAGCTAGTACAGAAAAGAGTAAAATCCCAAGAAGGGAAGACATCCCTGATCAGTATCAGTAAGAAACTACGATCTCTCATAAAATCATCCAAGGCTAGCTTCGAAAGAAAAATTGCCAAGGACTCCAAAGATAACTACAAGGCATTCTTTAGCTATGTCAAAAATCTAAGTGGTAATTCTCAAATCTGCTCAGAGTTAGTGCAGAATGCCACAAAATACACTGAACTGACTGACATTGCCAACATCCTGGCAGGCAGGTTTAGTGCAAACTTCACTCCCTCTCACCCTCAAAAAGGCCCAAAGCTTTAGCAGAAGAATGTAGTGCCCCTGAAATCACAGACTCTCAGGTTAAAACAGCCCTCTCCCAAGCCAAAAACACAGCATCAATGGGACCAGATAGTGTCCCAGGCTTCGTCCTATATGAGCTCCAAGATGAACTAACCCCTCACCTAAACTCACTGTTTAAACTCAGCCTCTCCACAGGCTACGTGCCCATAGAGTGGCGCACAGCAATGGTTATTCCACTCCACAAAGGTGGAGCCACAACAGACCCAGAAACTATCACCCTATAAGCCTGACTAGCTTGGTCTGCAAGGCTATGGAGCGCATCATCATGGCTCTCATTAACAGAGACATTGGGAACCTCCAAACTTTGGACCCTACCCAGTTTGGCTTTGTGAAAGACAGATCATGCCTCATAAACCTGCTGGACTTCTTTGAGACAGTTACCAAGGCTATAGATGAGGGAAAGGTGGTCCACACAGCCTACCTAGACCTTGCAAAGGTCTTCGACACCGTTCCCCATTCAGGTAATATAGACAAGCTCACTAGCCTGAACATAAACCCCTACATCATGAGATGGGTTGCCAACTGGTTCACAGACAGACCCCACATGGTAAGAGTAGCGGGAGCTAGGTCTGTCTCTAAACTGGTTACAAGTGGCATTCCCCAGGGCTCAGTCCTTGAACCCCTCCTGTTTGCCATATACTTCTCAGAGGTACAGGCAAGCACAGGAGGACTATGACTGACCAAGTTCGCTGACGACTGCAAACTAGGGGCTATAACTGAATCTCCGGCTGACACAGACATCCTCCAAAAGGGTCTCACTGAGACAGATACCTGGTGTCAGAACCATGGCCTCAACTTAAATGCCAACAAGTGCATAGTCATCTCCTTTGGAAAAAACAAAGTACCCACAAATTACCACATAGGTGGTAGCTCCCTAAATACGGAAGACGTAATAAGGGATCTGGGGACCCAAGTAGATAGTAATCTCTCCTTTGATAATCACATTGCAAAGTGGTTAAAAAATCCTTCTATGTGGCACACCTAATCACAAAAGGGTGTGCATCCAGATCAGAAGAGATAATTGTGCCCTCTATGCATCACTCATCAGACCCATCATAGAGTACAATGCCCCATTTGGGATGTACCTTACAAGACACCTGCAACAGCTGGAAAGACCAAAGAAGTACCACACAAAGAGGATCACTGGCCTCAAACAGATGCCCTATGCAGCTCAACTGAAGAAACTCCAGCTGTACTTGGTTGTATACTGCCTACTCAGAGGTGATCTCTGCCTGACATATAAGGCCATGTCCAACCCAGACTTGATGGATATGCTCCACCTAAAAAAAACATATCCCCTTCAGCCACATGCTCTAGGTATCTAAACCTCACCGCAACAATAAATAGGATGTGCTGGAGGGATAGATTCCTGTCCCAGAGACTTCCCATGCTCTGGAACAAGATTCCAATCTACATTAGGCAGAGCTTCTCACTAACCCTCTTCAAGAGAAACCTTGAAGAGAGGATGGAAAACAGAAAGTTTACCCCGGGTATCACTTCAATGGCTCTGCTGGACAAAGGCACAGGGGAACTAATCTAAGGGGGCAGCAAAAGCCAACACATTCCAGCTAGGATTTTAAATGCCTTCGGGCAGATAGCCTAGTACCTTCCTATGAACTTGTTTTCAAGCAGTGTGTGCACTCCCAGTAAATATGATTGGAAATGTCAAAAAGCATCATTCGCCATTGCTATAGATTCATGGCAGACATGGCAGGCATTTGTGGGGAAGGTGTCAGGTTTAGGGCACAGAGATGGGGTGTCCAGGAGTCCAAGATTTTTATTTGACTCCTAGTTAAGACCACAGTGCCAGGTTTCTGCAGCGGGACTATTCTGGCTCCCAGTATAAGTCAGAACTTGGGATAGTTTAGCGTGGGCTGTAACAAGTGCCATCGGTATGCCCCACACTGGTGAGCAATGGAGGCATCACTGCAATGATCTCTGGAGGAGGAAGAGGGATATCCTTGGCTATTGGATGCAGGGAATTTAGGACTGTAGACATCCCACACCTGTGTAAGTATAAACTACAGAGAGTACTTGTAAGACTTAAAAATCTGAATATAGGCAAGAATGGTATTCTGTTATGTTCTGTTTTTTTCCACAAATGCACATAATCATGAGGCAAATGTCCAAACCCATGGGGCTAGATTGGTGAGGATGAGGGAAGCATGCAGCATGTTTGCAGCAGAATAGTGGTGTCATTCTAGCATTAAAAGTTAAAGATAACTTTTTGGGGGATTTTATAGAGTTGTATCAAATTGAGCATGCATATCTCAACTGTAAAAGCAAGTATGCATGCATTAGTCTGTAGCACAAACAAAGATTACAATATTACAATTTAATCAGAAGGTGTGGCTTCATATACCTCACTTCCTTACTATACAATAGTATTACTTCTGCCATTTATAGTTAAATTAAATTAAAACCTCTGTAACAGTGGCTCAAATGCCCTGTTGTAAAGTGTAATCTGTTTAATGGGAACAGGCATATGTGCAATATATGGACATGTCAAGGAGTACTTGCTGCAATCTCTAGTATAGCGTGCATCTGTTAGTAGCTGGTAGCCTTAAAAAGTAAAAGTTATCTGTTATATGTTGGTAGTCTTAAAAGTAAAAGTTAAGATGATAGAGTCAATTAATTGTATCAATGCATTGTATGTTATATATGAATGTACTAATCATATTTCTTTTTTTTGCTCTTTATTTATTTTATTTTTTTATTTTATTTTTTTAATTATGTCTCATCAAAATGTGTCCATGTCATCCATGTGTACCACATCACTAAATGCTCCACAGCACAGTGGGGTAGGCCTGCCTCACAGGATCTGCCTGCGCCCCCTCCACTGGCTCCAGCGGTGTTACGCAGCACATCTGGGAGTCAACCTGGCAGCACTGTCTCTGCAGCCCCTGCACTACCTGCCATTGCACTGAATTGTCAGGGATGGTGCATAAGATTGTGTGCTGCACTGTTGGGGCATGCCTACCCCAGCTGGAGAGATTGCTCTCACACATTTTACATAATACTAGGAGGAGGAGATGCAGATGTCAGGCACTCCAGCCAGTGGTGGAGAAAGGTGACAGTGATGACAGTCAAGTGGTTGAAAACTCGATTCTCATTGTCATCCAACTTGACAACCCTTTGTTCAGGATGTCCCCACCCTCACCCCAATCATGGTGTCCCCCATCCTTTTGTGTCCATCAAAGTCCCTGTCTCTTATCTTGTTTTTCTTGTCTGTCTGCAATTGCTTCCTCACCTACCCAACTTACCTCACCCAGACATTCCTACGTCCCTTTCCCAACATTCCTCTCTCTCTATATATATATATTTATATATATATATATATATATATATATATATATATATATATATATATCTCAAAACATGTCTTCATGACACACTTGATTTGGTCCAATTGGCTATACAACATAATTGTATTGAGGTCATCCTTCTCTCTGGAGGTGGCAGTCCAAATTCAGTTAATATTTTGCAGATACTTTCACTTTACCAAGGAAATGTAAATAACCAAAAAAAATAAATAAATAAATAGCAGAACGGTATCAATAAAGGCAGTCTTCCTAAACAGTGGTATCAACCAGTAAATCCAAGTCCCAATTCCAAAGTATTGGATAACCTTTTATTGGTATAAAAACAACAAGATTTAGCGCTTTAGTCTCCACACCGGAGACCTCTTCAGAATCCATTCATGAATGCTTCCATCCCTATATTTATATGGAAGCCCATTAAAACCAATTAAACAATACAACAATTAATTCAACAATTAGTTCAAAATCTTGATCTAGTAAGCTGGCCTTATAAAATACAAGTTTGTAAAGTAACCTACAATGATTAAAATCTTAAAAACAATAAATATATATAAAAATTAAATAAATAAATACTGTATATTGTATATAGTTTTTTTATATATTTATTTGAACAAATTATTTAAAAGTGTATATTCTAAATCTTTGCACAATGAAAGTATTCAAAAACAATAAAACCAATATGTTCTATCTGGTTGGTATAAATTGATTATGTATTAGCTAGTGATGGGACACCCTTATATGTAGAATATATGATAGTCATATGTGTGTATATACATATAACACCTTGTATTTACCAATATTATAAAAACAAGGGAGGAAAAATATGAAAAATGTAGAAAAATACATGTATATCAATCGATCATTAAATAGGTGGATACATAAATACAAAGTACATGAATGTATGAGAAATACATAAATGTATGAAAATACATAAGTGTATAAGAGCATAAGAAAAGGAGTCAAGTTATATTTTGCATATTTTGGGGTCTTGAGATAATATTTTAAGGGCTGGTGTAATTGAAATGTGATCATTTAAGCCCTTACCACTGCAAGTATCCAATTTTAACTGCTAAATAATTTCTCTATATTCTAATTTTGTCTCCCAGTCTCCCCCTCTCTCAACACGTTCCACCTCCTCCAGGACCCAACATTTAAAGTTGGCATCTTGACATGTAAGTGAATGTCTGTAAAGGGCATTGTTTACATTTTTACAGTTAATGTCCCTAATGTGCTCGTAAATTCTCCTCCTTAAATGTCTTTCTGTTTTGCCTACATAATAAACCCAACAAGATTTACAATATACTAAGTATACAACATCTTTTATATAACAACTACTGTATTTTCTTGTCCTTAGTGTTGTCCTCAAACTGGGGACTTTTAATTCCTTTTCTCCTGCAATAAAAGGACATTGTGGGCATCTACCACACCTACAGGTACCTCTTTTAGTGATGTTGTTGTTACTATTGTTGTTGTAAACTGCTTTTCCATTTTCTTTATCATTCTTCTTTTCTAGAATATTTTTCAAATTTTCATTTCTCCTGTAACTATAACTCAGTACATTCTGAAAAATCGTGACTCTAGTGGGCATGGATTTAAACATTTCCAATGTTTCATTTATACATCTTTTAAGCCATTCCATGCCCTTATAATATGTTAGAGTCAAATATGGTGATGTTCCTACCTTGTCTTTGTTGTTCTCTGTATTTGTCGTGTTAGTCTGAATCACTTGTGTATTGTACTATTGATTTAGTAGAGGTATATATATGGTGCCCCATCTCTCAATTACCAGTTCTTTTATAGTCTGTGTTAATTCATTCGGATACCCTCTCTGATGAAACATATTTTGTACAATATCTATTTCTCTAATAAAATCATCCTTGTCTGATGTCATCCTAGCGACTCGAATCATCTGCCCCTTTACAGCGTTCTTTTTCAACTGGATTGGATGGTCGCTATCAAAATGTAAATATGAATTGGAATAGTGTTCTTTTCTGAAAATAGTAGATTTGTATCTTTTTGTTACACAGTCCTTTTGTAATTTTTACATCTAAATAGTGAATTTCGTGTACATTTATTTCATGTGTAAAACAAAGAAAGGTAGTACTATTATTAATGAATTCCATAAATTTATCAATAAATAACTCTGGACCCTCCCATAATATAAATATATCATCCAGAAAATGGTAATAACTCCTGATAAATCTAGCAAAGTCTGATTCAAATATATAATGCTTTTCCCAATATAGCATAATAATATTTGCATATATGGGGGCACATGCTGCCCCCATTGCAACTCCCTCTTTTTGATGGTAGTAGTCTCCTTGAAAAAATATGTAATTATTCTTTAACACTAGTTCCATATTCTCTAATACTAGTTTAAATTCATCTGGTTTCAGTAATTTCATCTCTATCAACATTCTTTCAAACCAATCCATGCCTATCGAATGAGGAATGACAGAAAATAGATCCTTGACATCAATAGTGATGAATATTATTCTATCATCGTATGGATCCTCCCTGATTTTTTTCAAGAAATCCCAGGAATCTATTAAACTACGCTGATATTTTGTGTAAAATCTCTTTAACTTTGTATCGATATATATATATATATATATATATATATATATATATATATATAGCTAAAGGTTGTGTTTTTGAGCACTGGGATGAAACAATAGGTCTCATTGGGGGATCCCGTATACATTTGCGTGTCTTCGGAATACCAAAGATAGCAGGGATAATTGGTTTGTTAACTTTCAAAAAATTATATAAGTCTGTATCTATAAGACCCTGAAGTAAATTATCTTCTATAATATAGTCAATTTTTTGATAAGAAATATTAATTTCATTCCTAGAAACTAAAGTATAACCATCATTGTTATTTAGTATTTCTAGCATTTTTTAGTGTAATCCCATTTGTCCATCAGGACCACACACCCACCCATATTCTGTCATTGCATCTAAGTTGGCACATAAGCTTTAATTCCTCATTAGATAAGTTACTATCATATCGGCCCCTGTTCTGATAGTAGTTACTTCTAACTTTGAAAGAACATTTTCAAAGTTCATAATATCATGGTGTAAAGGGGGGTTGTATACACTTCGTCTTTTTAAGACTTCTTATCTAAAACTCTGTTCTTCGTCTTTAAAGATGCTCATAAGATTAAGTTTTCTTGTAAATAGTTTTATATCTAATAAAATATTGTCAGTGCTAGGTTCCTTATAAGGTACAAAAGTAAATCCTTTAGTAAATAGTTTGAAATATGTTTCATTAACTTTAATATCTGTGTAATTAAAAATATTAAAATTATCTGATGAGTGTACCATACTAAGGGTCTCCCTCTCTATGTAACTGTTTTCTGTGAAAGATCCCCCCATCATTGGGGTTCCTATACTAGACTCTTCTACATATGTACTCTCCTTTTGCTGGGATTGTGATGGTAATTCCCAGTCGCCTGTGCATATGACTGTTGTTGAGCTCGATTCTTTAGCCTCTCGGACCTCCTGGGTCCTTCCTGTTCTAAAGGGATATTTTCATTTCTATTGTATATAGAATCGATGTAGTCCCCTGAATCTTCCCCAAAGTGGTGGTTCTCTGCTTGTCTACCATAATTATTCCAGTCTTCTCTTCTATGAGAAACTCGATTGTGAGGGGGATATGAATGAAATTCATTGTATGTTATTTTCTTTTGGTAACTTTTCTTATTCTCAAAAATATATGCCGTACCTGAACTATATTCATTGATATCTCTCTCCAACTTAGATATTTTTATTTTATGGCTACATGATGTAGCATTGTCTACATCATGCAGAATTCTCAGATAAACATTTTTGTATTCTTCAACAGTAAACAGCAAGTCATCGTTTATTTCCTTATACATTTTATCAATTTCTGTCTTATCCATTTCCATCCTATGCTCATTGTATTTTATCAATGGTCTAATAATGGCCAGCCCACAATCTTTAAAAATACTACTAATATTTTTGAACAACTCAGTTTCAGCATCGTAATTAATATTACTAGGAAATTTGCTAATTCTAAGTCCCTTGGGAACAATTTTGTCCTGGAGGCACTTCTTAAAGTACCAATTCTCTATCGTTAATTTTTTATATCTGGTTAAAAGATATTTAAGTGTCTTACACTTTTCTTTATAGTCCATATTGCTTTTCCGATCATTGTCCATCGGTCTCGTTTGTTGAGTGTATGATTTATTTAACCACGCCTGGAAATCAATGTTGTTGTATTTCGATAAATAATCCCCACCATTGTATGGTTGTCCATTGGGGTCCTGTTCTACGCAGGTTGTTTGTAGATGGAGAGAAACCTTCTCTCGGTGGTGATATTCTTCTTGTCGCCATACTTGATTCCCCTCTGGCATCTGATGTCATCTCCGTGACTCCAGTTCTCCTCGGGCTAATTTGAGCGCATGGAATATCACTTCACTTTACACTGTTAAAGAAATGGATAGCTATGGTTCTTTCCTACTTCACTCCCGCACATTTCTGCCCTGCTTTCTCTTTTTTCTTCCCCTGCTTGCTCCCCATTTCACCACTGTCCTATCCTCCCCATTTCTTTTCCTTAATGCATTATTGTGCAATGTTGTGCACCAACGTGCAGTAAAAGTAATGCGAAAGTAGCTAAAACTATTACATACAGCTGTATTCGAACCCATCTGGTCCCCAAAAGAAATGTATCAATGCATTAACTGCATTAACACATGGTGTCGCAGAATTAGTTAAGTAGCAGGTGTATTTCAGAGACTCCATACTAACTGTTCGACTTTGTTCATTCCCCTACTTGCTCCCCATTTCACCACTTTCCTATCTACCCCATTTTAACACCATTAATCTGAAAAGTAGCAGAAAAAGCAATGGATACCTTAACTTTTTGGGCTCCATGTTTGCTAGGACATATGCATTGTGCACCAATGTGCAGCAATGGTGAGAAGTGGCAAAATGCTGTGGTTACTTCCGGGCAATGCCATCTAACCATGCTGCGCTATGCCAACACACAGCTACACATCTCCTATAAACAATTCATTTTATTGCATTATTACTCTGTAATGAAAAGTATTTTAAAGTGTTAGATAAACCTGTACTGAAATCCAGTACTATCTGGGACAAAAAAAAGGAATGTATCAATGCAGTAACACATGATACCATCAAGTCAGTTAAGCAGCAGGTGCATTTCATAGACTCAATACTAACTGCCAGGTTTTAGCAGTGTGGCTCATTTTTGTGCACTGCTTACTTATGCACAAACATGTGTATCTTGCATGCATATGCAGTTTGCTTACTATTGCGCAAACCCACTACTCCCCATGCTATGGTAATGTTTATATCAAGCTGTATTACTGATGTTTACTGTCCATTTCCTGTGTATGACACAAAATTATAAGTGTAAACATTAGAAATTGAAAGCCCTAACTAACAATATGTCACATATTTACAATACATCCATCTGTTGCCACCCACTCTCTCAGCACTGCAACCCTGATTCTCAGTACTTTTCCACACATATATCAGCCACAGTTCAAAATGTAATATCAAATGTTGTGTGCTATGCAATGCACATCAATCTGGTAACATGCAGAGCTACAACTATTGACCCATATGCCTAAAAGCACTCATCTGCAAGGCTAGGGAAGGAATCAGCATGGACCATATCCACAGGGACATAGGTGACTTTCAACACACTTGACTCTATCCATTTTGTTTTTGTTAAGGGTAGATCTTGCTTACCGAACCTTGTGGACTTCTTGGATACTGACTCCATAGACCTGAATGAGGGATAACAGGAAATACCACCTATGTTGACATATTCAAGGCCTTTTCACTATCCCCCATTTGTGTGTCATAGTGAAGATCACCCATGTGGGAATTAAGCTGTACAGTAGTACAGGGATAGGCAACTGGTTCACTGAGATAACATACGCTAACAAAGTTGGGGACTGCACCTTCATCAGTAGCCAATTACCATTAGAATACCACAGTGATTTGTGCTGGGCCCTCAGCTGTTTGCAAACTACTTCCTCTGAAGTGCAGGTAATAGCAGATGGCCTGTGGTTTATCAAGTTTGCAGATGACTGGTAACTGGATGCACAAATAGAGTCCCCCAGTGATGGTAACATGTTACTGAAGGAGCAGCCACACACAAATGATTGGTGCCAAACTCACAAATTGAACCTTAAGGCATACAATGGGACATTGTCCCCTTTTGCAATGAAGTACCCCTGCTATATATGATATACATAGCACCCCTCTAAGCTCAAATACATTGTGTGAGACTTGGGAATGCATGTTGTTTGCAATTTACACTTTCATCACTATGTGTCCATAATGGTGACATACACATTCTGCATTGTGCACATCATACATATTGACATTGCATCCAAGATCAGGGTGGTCATACCTCTGCTGTACACTACCCTTATCAGACCACTAATTGAGTACAATACTCCCTTCTGCCTGTACCTCACTAGACACCTGCAGTAACTGGAGAAAAGACAGGGTTGTGCCTCGGAAACTCCAGGGCTTCCAAACATGACATACATAGAAAGACTGAAAGACCTGTCAGTGAACTCAGTATCATACAGACTGCTGAGACGTGACCTATGCCTGCCCTACAGAGCCATCTCAGACCCTGCCCTACTGGAAATGCTACACATCTGCAAATCAAATGGGACAAAAATAACTTGGCATAGGGTTCTCAACCTAGCCTGAAACATAAATAGAACATGCTTGAGAGACAGATATATCCCACAATGACTCATAGTCCTCTGTAATAGGCTGCCACTGTGTGTGAATCAGTGCTCCTCAATGACCCTGTTCAAGTGCAACCTTGAATAGTGGTTGGGTGATTGTACAGTCACCTCTGGGGTGGCATCTATTCCCCTCATGGACAGGGCCAGTTGGTGCTACTCACAAAACTGCTCTGCTAAGAGTGACCACCCAACTATGCTTAATAAGGGTACTTATGTTTTTATCTCCCACATGGTCTGCCGATGTCATCTACTATAAGTTCACCTGCGGTTGCATAAAAGTCAGACTTGTGCCATGGTGTATGCAAAATGTATTGTGTTTTGACATCTGTGTACTAAGATATGTAGGAGTTCTGTTTTCACCACAGTCAACTGGGTGTGTCTGTGTCTAGTCAGAAGAGCAGAAGTGTGTATCCTACCATTAACACTCCAATCCCATGAAGTGATGATATTTTGATACTTGCACATGCATACACATCCATTTCATGCAGACCTCCCAACCTCTTCTCTCCAACATGTACTGTTGATGATACCCACTATACGTTGGCCAGCACCCATATAAAAGTCAGACTCATGCTGTGGAACTTACGTAAAGTATTGAGTTCTGTAGTTTGTGTACTTACATAGATAGGGGTTTGTTCTCACTACAGTTAACTGTGTGTGTGTCTTGCCAAAAAATCAGAAATGTATATCCTGCTCTTACTACTCCAATCCCATGTATAGACAGCATTTTGATACTTGCACATGCCTACAGATCCATTTCATGCAGCCCTCCCAAATTCTTCTGTCCAACATGCACGGCTGATGTCATCCACTGTAAGCTGATCTGCAGCCATGTAAAAAGTCAGACTTGTGCTATGGCGCATGCCTAAATTACTGAGTTCAGTAGTCTGTGTACCATAGAGAGATAGGAGTTCTGTTCTCATTGCAGCCACCTGCGTGTGTTTGTGTGTGTGTGTTTGTGTGTGTGTGTGTGTGTGTGTGTGTGTGTGTGTGTGTGTGTGTGTGTGTGTGTGTGTGTGTGTGTGTGTGTGTGTGTGTGTGTGCATGCGTGTGTATCTGTTTAAGCTATTGATTGACATTACATAGAGCATTTTACACCAGCATCTGGGAAACTGTTATATTCTCCTCAACAGGCACTGCTGATGTCATCAGCTATAAAGTGTTGCCTGAGACACTCTAAATCAGACTTGAGCTGTGGCGCTTGTGTAAAGTACTGTATTCTGTAGCCTGTGTACTTATATTGGTAAGGTTTCTATTCTCAATGCAGTCAACTGCATGTGTGAACTGTTGTTTGATATAACAGAGAGAATTTTACATCAGCATGTGGTACATTGTCATATCCCCAACAGACTTTGCTGATGTTATCAGCTATAAAGTGTTGTTTGAGGCAATCTAAGCCTGACTTGTGCTGTTGCACATGTGTAAAGTACTGTGTTCTGTAATTTATGTACTTAGGTAGGTAGGGGTTCTATTAGCACTGCAGTTACTTGTCTATGTGTTTGTGCACTTGCCTGAAAGTAGAGAAAGCATTTTACAAGAGCATATGGGGCATTGCTTTTACCATCTTCCTCAACAGACTCTGCTTATTTGCAGATGTGCAGTATACACATCAGGGCATGGTCTGAGATATTCTGTTGTCCAGGCACAAGTCACCTCAACCTTTCCAATACAGATTTCAGGAAGAGGGCTTTCAGTACATCCATGTATGTCATGGCATGATTTATAGGACCTGTATTTTCTTGGTGTAAAACCCCCATACTCTGCCCAGCTGCTGCAGGTGTCTGGTGAGATACAGGTAAAAGGAAGCATTATACTGTATTAGTGTTCAGATGAGTTTTGAGTACAGTGCTGTCATATCCTCCTCAGAGCTGGATACAATGACCTGACTTCTGAGGTGGATGATGTAGCCTTTCCATACCACTGTGGACACTTGGTCAAGGTTCAGATTGCAATCTACTTGTATTACCAAATCTTGCACCACTGGTTTCAGCATGGGGGTGTTGCCAATGGTGTATTTACCAGGAAATTCAACTTTGCATAAGACACAGATCCTGACAATGTGGCTTTGGCACCAATCATTTGTGTGTGCAAGCCACTATTGTTCTATAGTCATATCATTGGTGAAATCAATGATTGCAATCAATAGGTATGATCAGCAAACTTGGTAAGCTACAGGTCATATTTCATAGCCCGGACTGTTGAGAAATAGATTACAAAAAGTACAGGGGCCAGCACAGATCCCTGGGGTACACCAGTGGTGACAGCTGCAATGGTAGAGGTTTATTCACTGGCTTTTATAGTATGTGGTCTGTCGGTGAAGACATTGGTTAACCATCTAGCGATGTAACTGTTAATCCCCAGCTGGTAGAGTTTTTCAGTGATACCTTAGTAGGGAGATTGTGTCCAAACCCTAGGCAAGATCAAGATAGGCAGTATGCAATGTGTTACCTCCATGCAGGGCTATCACACAGAAACAATGGGCTGTTACAACATCACAGATCAGAAATAGCATTATTCAGAAAATACACCTAGGTGTGATACCCACTTCAACACACCTCCAGATGAACTATGTTCCTGTAGAATGGTATACATCAACATGCATCCAACTGAATGGGCTGGGGACAGCACCTAATGCATGCATGCATGTATAGACAAATCCTGACTCTCCTGATCTGTGAGGTAGACCAACATGTCATCATGGACCTTCTCTAAATGGACACTAGTAATATTCTGGCTGTGTGCTACAGACATGTGTGAGTTTATGATGCTAATTCTATGTCTGTTATATCTGCAGATTTCCTCAAAAAGCATCATCCTGTGGAACTTGAAAAGGCCAAGGCGGTCAACAGGAGCTGACACTGAAGTATTCACTCCACAATGATGGGTATGGCCATCAACACCTATATCATCAAGTGGGTAGCATAGTGGATCGCATACATGGCATCTAAATATGTAAAAATGTGTGACGTGACCTATATTTCATGTCCGGTGATCAAGTGTGAACATCAAGGATGTCTGCTAGGCCCTTTCCTGTCCATGATTGAAATCACAGAGGCCAAGAATGACATAAAAGTCCTGTGTCCCAACAGCTGTTTGGAGGACTACAGGTTGTGGACAATCATTCACTCCAGTTGTGATATTGGTATAATACAGGCAGTGTCAAAACCCATCAAAGATTGCTACCACAGCCATTAAAGCACATGGGATACAAACATGTGGGGATTTGTTTCATTATGCAAACAAATGCATAAATCAAGTATCATAATATAGATGTCACACCCTATCAAGAGACCAGTTGTTATGTGTCCTGTGTCCTGGAATGTATGGTATATGGAATGTCCAGCAGCATGTGCCAACAGTGGTGAGTAGTCCTTTGTATGTAACACAACTACTGAGTATGTGCAGGGCATCCACATGACAGGCCATAATACCTTCATTTTTTCACAGCCTTCACCACACTAATACCTGAGTACAATGCACCCTTCCTCATGTCCCTCCATGCACATCTTCCAATAATGTGTAAATGAAGTGTACCACCTTTATCACTGTAAACTGTCACACATCTATTTGTGCATACCTAGGTATTGGTTGTTGCATAAATATTACTGTCTTATGGCATGGAACCCCATCAAGGTGTAATACTACATGCATGTGTGATATCTGTTTTGGTGATGTACTCATGACATACATAGTTGTTTAATGACATTGATGGTATGATTTACATTTGTGACAGTGTGGATTGTGCCATATATATATCTCTGCCACTTGCACCACTCAACTAGCCTATAGTGATCATAATGTCAAATGTGTCTCCTCACACCTCCTGCATATGGCAGTGTCAGGAGAATGTGCTTGAATACATTTAAAGATTGCTGACATGTCCTAATAGTTGTACAATTGTGTTGGTGCAGAACCATCTATGCTCACTCAAAAACACATATGTTGTATCAGAGACATGGGTATTACAGCTGGTATTATTCTGATATTGTGCATGATTGTGGATGATGGTTTTACTGTTGGCCATGAGCCTATATCTGTGTTTTACCTGTTGGAAGCCTCTGCTGACAATACAGGAACATTAAGGTAAATCAGTTTGTACAGCTTCACAATATGCACCCAGCCCCAATTGTATTAAACATCTATGATACATGTCCTCTCCATTGTTCATGTCTGGATGCTAATATCATATAGACATCCTCAACTGTTATTTCACCTTGTGTGGCAGTCACATTATATACATTTGACACTGTGCAGCCTGTACGATGCCATGGGGAGATGTGATTAGTGTTCCATCTACAACTGACATTACCTCATGTGTGGTACAGTACAAAGTTTCACCTGTCCTCCTTCCCAGTGTTCATCCATAAACTACATCTGTGTGTCCCTATTCAGTAAACACACTTCCCATGACTGTTTCTTATAAACGGCAGTCCATGTACCCTTACACATCATTGACACAACTTGTATACAATGCCTGGAGTGAGATTCCACAATACTCAGCACTATATACACTGTACTGTCTCTGCAACATGTACATTAATATATGAAAAACCCCAGTGGTCCATGTGGCATTCCTTGAAATTCAGCTAGCCCATGTTTAAAGCTTTTCAGCACCTGCAAGATGTTTAATGCTTATATTTTGCCTGGTAATTGCATTCTGATACTGCATTGAGAACTTAGCCAATGTTGCCTATGCTACTAACTGATAAAAGCAGAAGTGAAATCTTTAATGCTGTGTTTTAAAATCACTCGGTACTGTAGTAGTGATAGTCTGTCTCAACCCCTCCTACACTAATTTTCTCAGTTAACCTCTCTAAACCTATTTTCTCCCAAACAGTTCTTTCCCCTACTGCCTGCCTTGGGCCTGCCCACCAGCCCAGTGGACTTTAACCAGGTAACACCACAACAGGGATACCTAAAACTGGGAGAAACAGACTTTCACCTACAGAAAAAGTGTATGTGTTAAACCATTCATCCTAATTTTTTTAAAGGTGAACACACTTGATCGGGCCAATGCTGAGCCCTCCCTTATCTCTCAATAGCTTTTTCACTCTCCCGCCACTCTTCCAGCCATTCCAAACCTGCACTTCCCTACTAGATTCCTAATAACTCCTACAATTTGGTTATACTACAGGAACTAGATATTACATCATACTGACGAGTGTTAGACACTTACCTTGCAGTCTTTAGCTTGGGGGGTTCTAGCCTGGTCTGTTCGCTATGCTCACTTCTCTCCCCTCCCTGCGCCCTATTCACACCCACCCCCAGTAATGCTACATTTATTCTTAGCCTTAACGCCTCCCCTAATTCCCACCAATTAGGATACACCACGACTCACTCCCTCCCCTTACATCCAACACAATCATGCTATTATCTAATATAATAACAATCCTAACCTGCATAGTTCTAGCTCACATTACATCCTACCAATGCTCAACAGTCACATGCCCCAACAACTTCCACTGTACTCTCTCTACACCTTCCCTCAAACATTTACACTATAACTACACAACCCCTGCCACCAAAAACATCCTACCAATACACACGCTGCATTACCAAACACCTAACACACTTATCATCATCTTCTTTCGGCTGTTCCCATTAGGGGTCATCACAGCAGATCACCTGTTTCCATTTCTTCCTGTCCTCTGCATCTTGCTCTGTCACACCAGCAACCTGCATGTCCTCTCTCACCACATCCATAAACCTTATCTTACGCCTTCCTCTTTTCCTGTTACCTGGTAGCTTCATCCTTAGCATCTTTTTCCCAGTATACTCCGCATCCCTTCTCAGCACATGTCCAAACCAACGTAATCTTGCCTCTCTGGCTTTGTCTCCAAACCTTCCAACCTGGGCTGACCCTCTAATATACTTATTGCTAATCCTCTCCACCCTCATCACACCCAGTGCAAATCTTAACATCTTTAACTCTGCCACATCCAGCACAAACTCCTGCCTTTTTGTCAATGCCACTGTCTCCAACCCATATAACATAGCTGGTCTCACTACCTTCTGGTAGACCTTCCCTTTCACTCTTACAGGTATTCGTCTGTCACAAATCACTCCTGACACTCCTCTCCACCCACTCCATCTTGCCTGTACTCTCTTCTTCACCTCTCTTCCACACTCACCGTTACTCTGAACTATTGACCCCAAGTATTTAAACTCATCCACCTTTGCCACCTCTACTCCTTGCATCCTCACCATTCCTCTATCCTCCCTCTCATTCACACACATATATTCTGTCTTAGTCCTGCTGACCTTCATTCCTCTTCTCTCTAGAGCATATCTCCATCTCTCCAGGGTCTCCTCCACTTGTTCCCTACTCTCACTACAGATCACAATGTCATCTGCAAACATCATAGTCCATGGGGACTCCTGTCTGATCTCGTCTGTCAACCTGTCCATCACCATTGCAAATAAGAAAGGGCTCAGAGCTGATCCTTGATGTAACCCCACCTCCACCTTAAATGCATCTGTCACTCCCACCGCAGACCTCACTGCTGTCACACTACCCTCGTACATATCCTGTACCACTCTTACATACTTCTCTGACACTCCTGACTTCCTCATACAATACCACAACTCCTCTCTAGGCACCCTGTCATATGCTTTCTCTAAGTCTACAAAAACACAATGCAACTCCTTCTGACATTCTCTGTACTTCTCCATCAACACTCTCAAGACAAACATCACATCTGCTGTGCTCTTTCCCGACATGAAACTATACTGCTGTTCACTAATCATCACATCCCTTCTTAACCTAGCTTCCACTACTCTTTCCCATAACTTCATGCTGTGACTGATCAATTTAATCCCTCTGTAGGTACTACAGCTCTGCACATCACCCTTATTCTTAACAATTGATACCAAAACACTTTTTCTCCATTCCTCAGGCATCCTCTCACTTTCCAAGATTTCATTAAACAATCTGGTTAAAAACCTCCACTGCCATTTCACCTAAATACCTCCATGCTTCCACAGGTATGTCATCTGGGCCAACAGCCTTTCCATTCTTCATTCTCTTCATAGCTATCCTTACTTCCTCCTTGCTAATCCATTGTACTTCATGATTCACTATCCCTACATCATCCAACATTCTCTCCCTCTCATTCTCTTCATTCATCAACCCCTCAAAGTACTCTTTCCATCTCCTCAACACACTCTCCTCGCTTGTGAGTATGTTTCCCTCATTATCCTTTATCACCTTTACCTGCTGCACATCTTTCCTAGCTCGGTTCCTCTGTCCAGCCAATCAGTATAGGGCCTTTTCTCCCTCCTTAGTGTCCAACCTTTCATACAACTCTTCACATGCCTTATCCTTAGCCTTCACCACCTCTGTCTTTGCCATGCACCTCATCTCCTTATACTCCTGTCTACTTTCTTCATCTCTCTGACAATTCCTCTTCTTCTTTGCCAACCTCTTTGCCTGTTTACTCTTCTGTACTTCCTCATTCCACCACCATGTCTCCTTGTCGTCCTTCCTCTGTCCCGATGTGATACCAAGCACCTTTCTAACACACTCAAAAATAAAATATCCCTAAGATACCATAAGTAATTTACTATGTATATAAAACATATCCTAACACCCTCTCTAAACTAGCCCTCACTGGAGACATCTATCCAAACCCTGGTCCTCTCAAATCCAACCCAACCACAGGCCCTAGTCCAAGCAACCCCCCCATAACTCAACTCATAGCCAACAAAAAAACAACAGACCTACTTATAATGTTGCTAAACATCAGAAGCATATGCAATAAAATTCAAGATCTACATGCCAGCATAAATATATATTCCCAGATATTCTTTTTCTACCTGAAACATGGCTCAAACCTCATATCAAAAGTGAGGAGATACTTCCACTCGAATATGACATCCTTCGCATAGACAGATTGTCCAAAAAAGGAGGTGGTGTAGCATTGATTTTTAAACACCACCTCAATATCCAACTCCTGAACACATCTGCCCTTCACTACAGCAATGAAGAAATCCTGTATGCCAATTTCAAACTAAACCCAAACAAAACAATCAATATCATAGGGTGCTATTTCCCACCAGGGCACAATATTACACCCCTAGAAAAATCTCTTGAGCTGGGTTAGTCTATCTCTACCCCAGGAAACCATCATTCTCGGTGACTTTAACATCAACTGGCTATCCTGTAATGACCTCCCAACCATTCACCTAAATCTCCATGGGTTCACTCAACTCATCCAAACCCCTATCCGAATCAATAAAAACTCTAACTATCATACCTTACTTGACTGGATCCTAGTCAACATAGCCCCTCACTCTTACCTAGCAGGCTGCTTACCTGATAGTCTTAGTGACCACTTCCCCACTTTCCTAATTAGGCACCACACAAACAGTCTCAAGCCCATTATCCATAGGCAAATACGGAACAAGTCCAAATTCAACCCCAACTCCTTCATCTCCTCCCTGCAAAAAATTAACTGGTCACCACTAAAATACCTCAATCTAGATGAGGCTGTCCACTTCTTCAACAGTATCTCCCATGCTCCTGTAAGAAATGCCAAAGTCAGATCCAGACATGCCCCATGGTTACAAAAGACTACCAGAATCCTAATGAAATCCAGAGATAAGGCCCGGGAGCACTGGTGCCTGACAAAAAATAACTCAAATCGGCAATCCTTCCTTGAACTGCACAATAAGGTCAAAAAGCAAATAAAATTAGACAAATCCCTGTATTATAAATCCACCCTAAACTCTACCAACCATAATCCTAAGTCTGCTATTAACTCTATCCTCCACCCAAGGAAGGTTGACACCCCCCAACCGTCCAATCCCCCTCCTCTAGCAGTATTGCTGAATCCTTCAACGAATACTTCACTAAAACTATAACATCTCTAAACAAACAACACTTCCCTACATTAGCCCCCCCAACTCCTAACCCTAAACACCCCACTCCTCTTTTCTTCTTCACCTCAGTACTGACCTCCAACATAAAAAGGCTTTTGTCAAAACTTAAACCCACCAAACTCGCAGCTGACAACCTCCCATCTGAATACTTGAAAATTGCAGCTGATACACTAGCCTACCCAATTTCAATTCTAATCAACCATTCCATAACAGAAGGCTATGTTCCCTCTATATGGAAAATATCCCACATCATTCCCCTCCACAAAGGCACCCCCTCCAATGACCTCTCCAATTACCGCCCCATCGCTATCCTCTCCCCTCTCTCCAATATACTTGAAAAATGTATCAACACTCAGGTCTCCAACTACCTCCTAGCTAATAATCTCCTCTCCAAAACCCAACATGGTTTCAGGCCATATCACAGCACTACCTCCACGCTGCTCTCCTTCACCAACACTATACTTCATTGGAAAAACAATAGCCTCCTCTCTACTACAGTATTTCTAGATCTCTCAAAGGCCTTTGATATGGTATCTCATGAGCTGCTACTCTCTACTCTCCCCAACCTCTCCTTCTCACAATCAGCCTGGAACTGGTTCTGCAGCTATCTACACAGATGCCAGCAATCAGTAATCTGGATTGATAACCTAGCACCTCGCCTCCCAGTTACTCTTGGAGTTCCCCAAGGGTCTATCCTTGGCCCTCTGCTATTCTCACTTTTCACTAACAACCTACATGCTGTCACCAAACAAGCATCTCTTATACAGTACACAGATGACTCCACTCTCTTCTGCTCTGCCCCCACACTACCAGAACTACAACAAATCACACAGGAATCATTCTCTTCTGTAGAAAGCTGGCTATCCAATGCTCAGCTCCTACTCAACCGAAGTAAAACACAACTTCTCCTGTTCCAACCTTCCAAATCCACCCAAAACACCCCCACTTCACCATTATCACCAAAGACAATACCAGCATCTCTCCATCAGAACACATAAAATTACTCGGTGTGGAAGTAGACAATAAACTTAGACTTGACACCCACATATCTCTCACAATAAAAAAGTTCACAAGAAACTTGGTGCCTTATATCAAAGCTTCCAATTCCTAACCAAGTCAGCTAGAATCTCCATAGCCAATTCCCATCTAATCTCTACCTTACTCTATGCATCCCCCATACTTACCAACCGTAAACAGACAGACCTACACAAGCTGGATGCTTGTTACAACAAAATTGCTAAATTTGCTACTGGAGCCTCCTACCACAGCCATCACTGTATCTCCCTTAAAGAACTTAACTGGTTAGAACTCCCACAACTCATTCACTTTAATCAACTCACCCTCACTCATAAACTTATTAACCACCCCCATAACATCCCTTCCCTTCAAACCCTTCTCCAACCCTATCATCCCACTAGCCCCTAAGATCTAGCAACAAAAATCAACTCATTGTTATCAAACCCAAAAACTCAACAGGAGAAGCCCTATTTTCATGTTCCATATCTAAACTTTGGAACAATCTTCCCCCCTCCTTAACTACTCTACCTTCCAGCAGCCTTTTCAAGACTGCACTCAAATCCCACTTAAATTTGCATTGGCTTTGTCCTTGCTCTAATCCAGACTAACACCCCCACCCTTATCCCACCCAACCTAGTATCTTAACCCAACTATACTAACGCTACTACTACCACAGTCAGAATAAGCTAGTTGATTTTGCATGCATTAAAATTTGTCTGACAACTTTGCTACAACTCATATTATAAATGACAAAAAACTATCTTAACTTGCAACATTTACTGTATATACTGTTGATGAACAATATTTAATTACTGTATTAAAGCCAACAACCAGTAATGTTGTTTACTGTTGCTTCAACTTTGTATCTCTATTTGTCATGTACTTGATGTGGAACTTTTCTCCCAGGACATCCACTGAAAAAGGACCTGCGTCCAGTCAGAATTTCCCTGTAAATAAATAAATAAATAATACACATACACTGTCCTGTCCCTGCAACATAATACATTAATATATAAAAATCCCTGGTGGTGTGTGTGGTTATTCCATGCAATCCCACTAGCCCAGTATGCTGGAGTGTACATATACACTGTCCTGTCCCCACAACATAATACATTAATATATGAAAAACCCTGGTGGTCCATGTCACCTTCTGTGTAATCCTGCTAGCCCAGTATGCTGGAGTGTACACATATACTGTCCTGGCCCTGCAACATGATACATTAATATATGAAAAACCCTGGTGGTCTATGTGGCATTCCTCATAATACTACTAACACAGTTTACTATGCTGTGACTAAGTTTGCTATCCGTGTTGCTTTACATGGTTTCCTGGCTGCCACAAAACCCTGCTTGTTTATGTTTGAAGGTGACCTGCAACATGAATGTTCATTAAACGCTGCTGCTCACCATACAAACACATAAACTCTGTGTAGACTTCGCACAAAACCTACATGGAGTTTATTGAATCCCAGAATAGTACTTTTTTCTGACATTTTGTTGATATACGCTGGTAGTGTTGCTATCTCTGCTATCTATTTAAGGTAATTGTAGGGAGCTAGAACATTAAATAAAGGGTAAAATTAAGTAGTATGTTATAAGTGGTTGGACATGCATGTTTGCATTACAAAACAGGCAGCTGTATTCTCCTAAACTAGCACTGAGCAAGACAATGGGCAAAGAGGGCTATGTGCTTGGTGCAACATATATTTCTGTGAGACAATACCAGGGACCTCTGCATGCAGGACTGTGATGGAGTAGGTAGCCAAGCAGATAGAAAAACAGTACTATCCCTGTGCTACAGCTGAGAAGGTATGGAAGAAGAGATAAAGTGCATGCTGGATGCATAGCGGCTCTGTGATTATCTCAATGGGGCTATAAATAGCAATTAGACTGGAGCTAGGAGTTATGCATTAAAAGAGCCAATAGCTGCAGGCTACTGTAGAAATCTCTAGAAGGAGAAGTACACCAACTAAACCAGATGAAGAGGTAAGATGCAACACTTGGACTACCTATAGTGGTGCTGTTAAAGCAGTAATTTAAGCAGGTCTGTGTGGAGGGGACATAGGGCCTGCAAATATCAAGTTTTATTAAGAGCCGACAGCTGTCACTGTGTTCTAATGGAAGATTACTAAAAGAAGATGACAACAAGCTTTATTCACAAAGTAAAAAAAAAGTTGCTCCTTTCCCCTCCCTACAGCTGCTTGACCATGCCCCTTGCTAGAATTTCACAATTCTAACCTAAAACACAAGGGAAGGGCATGCCCTAAGTAAAATTATTCACAGCATGTTCATTACTAACATTGCCACTCTGCATAAACAAGCTAAGTAGAATAAAAGAGGGTAAAGGCATGGATTAATTACTTCATATTAAGTTATAGTTTGAAATCTTGCACTATTTTATTTTCAGAAGAAATCGCAGCATATTTTTTCTGAGAATTACTTATTTAAAATAGTTTTAGGTAATTATATCAGGCTAGATGAGAATCAGATGTTATTCACATCATCTCTACAATGTAAGAGGATGTGTAAATATACAGCAGTATAAAACATGTCTAGCAATACTATTAAGTATGCTGCTTGTTGTGATATATACCATGCATTCTGTAAAGGTATAGTAGCATAGATCAGTAGTCTTAGAGATTATACAAATAAGCAGTACTGCAGGATGCATCTACAACCAACTAATTGCATTTCAGGCTAGGCGACCACTGCCATGGAAGTAGTCCATCTATGCAGTTAAATCCACAGCTTGATGTCCACAACTCTATGTACATAGTGATAATACAGCACAATGTGTGATGTGAGAACAGAAAACATGACCTCACAGACTGAGACATTTAAACGATAAATCAGTGCAGATAATAACAAGGAAGCACATGCTGGCACATCCATTGGAAAGGTAACACAAAGCACAAAAGAAATACTTGTAGCCATGCATTATTTGCAACTACAGTTTTATGGTGTCCATATTTAATCATAAAATGGGAAAATGGTGGTGCAGGAAAAAAGGTACTATCAAGCCGAGTCACACAAACAGGCAGCATGTATGAGTATGCAGGATGAAGGTAGGAAGGCAACTGTTTCGAACAACCAGAGCTCCTTTTTATATTGCAAGAAGAGAAAAAACAGAAGGGTGAAAGGGAAAGCAGGGTAGAAATTAGGTGTTGATATAGTGTGCAGGGACTGAACACCTCAGACAAACAGTGACAGATGTGCGTACACACTAGCATAGGAAGCTATGAGATGGATGGAGACAAATAAATGTCGATATAGATGTTATTGGTATAGAGCTTCACACAAGAGGAAAGGACCACACCTAGCTAATGATGTGGAGGGGATGAGCAACAGTGTGCCCTCTGCTGAACCAGGCCAGATAACCATTGCAAGCAAAGTGGAACTAACAGAGGCCAAGTCACTAATGTGACATGAAAGTCCGTCTTCACATATGATAGAAACTAATTAGAATGTACTATTGCTATAAAACTAAAGATTATGTCCTTCAGTATGTTGCAAAAGCTTTACGGTTTTATCTGACTAACTCAGCTAGTGGATAGTGGGCAATATCATTTGTAAGGCAGATATCTCTGTAGAAGGTGATCATTGAATTTAATAGCACATAAGAGTTGGTTTAGTCACTTAACTCTCAGCTGTCGTAATTAATGGGACAAAGTCTTACTATAGTTATGTCCATGACATGATTCAGTAATTCATACAATTAATGAAGTTGATGAACGTTAGCAGTTACACTGTCTTAGTTATGTCAGTCTAAACAGTATAATTAATATGTAGTACTAAATCATTATTTTAAAATAATAATGTTGCAAAACAAAGTGAGTGGTTTTATATTATAATACCTACCTTCCCTGAAACAGACTAAGTTAAGTTTGCATTACATGTCACAACATCAACACTAGCAAGCAATATGTATTTTCTATTAATTTCATTTTTAAGGGGAGGGAGGAAGGCATAGTTTACATCCTTATCCTCATTTGTTTGTGTCTTTTGGCTTTTCCTGGTTAGTGTTTGGCACAGTGGAACTCCGGTCCACTAATGATTGGCAGTAGAGTTTTACGTGCTGGCTTGCTGGGCCTAACGCACAACCTTCAACGAAAGAACGCCCGTTCACGCATGTTGCTACACAGAAGACGATCTAACTGAGAATCGAACGGGCAACATCTAACTGTGAGGTGACAACGCTACCGCAGCACCACCACCTAGTTCAAAAAAGAAAGGAGTTTTAAGTGGATTACTAGTATCATGAAACACAAGTATTCTGTTTTAAAAGTCATGCAACTGGTGTGACAAACTTCTCATAAAATTTAAGGTGGAAAGTTGTTGGAGAGTTAACCAGTAGTTGCTTTTTTGTATTCATTTATTAATCAGACAAGTCCTTTGGAAACAGGAGTCCCTCCATTTTGAGGAGCGACCAGGGTGCACTGGCTAGTACTGTCAGTGGCACAGCATATGGTGCACTTGCCTTTGGTGTAGAAGGCTGTGTGTTTTATTCCCTCACCAGGTAGATCGATTGCTGACACTATAGTGCTGTGGCTCTTAACACTAGGCAAATGTAAGAGACTAAGCTTTGCATCCTTGATGACAATAGCACAGAGCCTTAATCCACTGCATTATCTGCCAGAGAGAATCATAAAACAACTTTCTTGAATCAACCTGTGCTTTTTGGAGTTCTAACATTGCCCTTGATTCCATAATTGCCTCAAAAAGACTGCTTTGTGTCTTCAAATTGTGAAATCTATTACCTTTGTGGGCTCTTGAATATCATGAGGTACTGAAAACTGTTTTTACCATGGCCCATTTAACTTCAAAAGTATCTGTTATTAAGTATTTGTTCTCTTTGTGTAATGTTAAATGCATATCCTGAAATAATTTAGTTTCACTTCTGTGAACTGTTTTCATATTGCCTGTTTGTTAAGAGAGTAGATTTCTATGTCTGCATGCTTGGGTATAAATGATAACCTGAAATAAGACAATAAAAGCTTCTTATTTCTGCAAGTAGCACCTCACATTTGCCTACCCGCACTGCATCAGCCTCCTTGCTGCTTTCCCACTCCACTTTCTTTTTATCTTGGAATTGTCAGATAGAACCGACTCCAGTATGTTTTTTCTGCTTGCTGCTGATGATTCCCTTATTTCTCTTTCACAGATGTATCACTTTGGTTTTATTTGAAGTTGATTTACTTTGCATACTTCTGATCTTCCTTTCTTTTTAATGTCCTTTCCTGCATTAGTTATTTTTAAATATGATTGTTCATAGATATTTTGCAACGTTCTCAGCTTTAAAAAAGGGCTTGCTTCATACTGAACATTGTGGGTCCACGGTAATAAACTTCCTTTCCACTCAGAGGGCTGTTGGTATTTTATGTGTGAAAAAAAGCAGAAGGGAGAAAGGGAAAGCAAGGTAGAAATGATGACGTGAGTGTAAAGGGACTGAACACCTCCAACAGTGAAATCTTCCTTTATTTTTAATGTCCTTTCCTGTATTAATTATTTTAACATATGATTTCATTCTGGTCACTTCTGAAGGCTGTACTCAAATGTGCTTACCTACCTAATGTGTGTAACTTGTCCTTTGTACTTCTGATCCACATCTCTTTAGTTGCATGGTGATCATATAAAATATGTACTCTTTGATATACATGTAACCAGTGTATCTCATGCCTTTTGTTCTATGTTTGGCGTTTAACATAAAATTATTCACTGAGCTCTGCCTTTTTTGTGTCATGAAAGGTACATAATCATTTAAACCCCAGCCCACCCTGACAGCTAAACAAAAATAATTGTATTCTAACATAAACAATTTGGACATGCTGTGTGTTCATCAAAACCAAACTCATGAAAGATAATTTTTGTAAAGCCAACATCCCAAAGAAACTTGATAAATCCGAGCACTGCTGTTTCTGAAAGAGCAAAGGGTGCCATAAAGTTCTTGGCTGTGCTTCAATACTCCCAAACCCCACCCCACTCCCCAGTTTGCCAGTATGGATGTTGTGACATGTTAAAAAAAAAGAGCTAACTCTGAAAACAGGCCAACTGTTGCATTGCTATTACCAAATTACTATTCTGCAAATTGTACTTTAACAAACTAAATGTTTGCACATTGCGATACTCTGAAGACAGTTTATGGAATTGTAGTTATGTATACAAATGCCTTAACCATCTCCTCACTTACCTTTTCTCACCCTAAATAACAAGCATCTGTTCTTCATACTCAGTTCTATTAATATGAAATAACCCCATAAAGAACTGCTTTGCAATATACATAAATCTGGTTTACTATCGTTAGTGTGAAAGGCAAACACACATTCTGTTTGCACTATCAAAATAAACAACCAAACCTGGAATCCTGATGGCTTCACAATGTCGACAGAAATGATCGACACATTTCAGTTGACATTATCATCAAAAACATCGAAAACATCATGTGATATCCGTATAGGAGTTGCTGTACATCAACCTCCCTACACCCCCTGCTTATAATATATTCCAACTCAGAGAACGCATCACAGTGGGCATTTGGATGAAATTCCAATCCGCGATCTCCGTACAGTTAGTTGAATACACTTATGCAAATTGACCACTGCATTGACATAAATCTGTTCGACTATCCTGAACAGTTGACATTTTGTGAACGACAATCTCATTTTCAGCAGCATACATGCCAGCAGATTGTCATTCACACTAACGATAGTAAACCCATAAATGTGTCTATATCTTTAGATATATATATTAAGCACTGTCAGTGGAGCAACAGGTAGTGCACTTGCCTTTAGTGTGGAAAGCTGTGTGTTTTATTACCCCACCAGGTTGATTGATAGCTGACAGTATAGTGCAGTACAAGAGGGGTGCTACACTCCTGAGTGTGCCAACCTTCAGATGAGACATTAAAATGAGGCCTTGTACATGTGGATCTAAATGATTCCACAGCACCTGTTGAAAAGAGTGGGAGTTCTTTATTGATAAAAGCAAACTATATTATACACTATTTACATTATATACAATATATACATTATATACATTAATTACAATTGTTTACATCTGATATTCCAGCATCATGTAGCTTCATATGTTTCAGTTACTTCCCCCTACTCTTTTTTCCACAACCAAAAATGTATTTTTTTAAAAAATTCAGCCAATACCCATTTCCCATTATACTTTTTCTCATTTAATCTTTCATTCCATATGACCCACAGAACAAAATAACTTATCAATTTCCTTCACTTCTTCCTTTGTTTTTGTTACCATACCATCTATGCTCTATCATGTTCATGTATATATCTTTCACAATTTTAGAATAATTCAGTGCATTAATTTCCTATAATTTTTCCCACAGTTATCCCACTCTTGCACAATTCAGGAAAACAAGTTCTATCATTTCAGTCTCTCATGGGTTCATAGGATCATAAGTGTTTACTAGACTAATGACCACAAGGGCCTTTTTAAGCCTAGCCATGCATCCCAAATCTCTGACAAGTACTGATACCCTTGATAAGTGTAAGTAGGAGCCTTGGAGATGAACCATTTAGGTTCATAGGTTCATAGGTTCATAGGTTCATACTAGGCTATCTGCCCTGGGGCAATTATAAGCCTAGCCCGATTCTGTATGGCTTACGCCACCCCTTGATTTGAGTATACTGTGCCCTTTTTAAGGTTTAGTTTACTGTGCCTCTGTCTAATAGTGACACGGGAGTAATCCCTGGGACAAACCTAAGATCCCCCATCCACTTATCGAGATTCTTCTTGAAGAGATTCAGTGAGGTGCTCTGCCTCACATGAACTGGAATTCTATTCCAGAGTGAAGGGAGCCTCTGGGTTATGAACCTGTTCCTCCAGCAAGCTCTATTTATTTCTGTGCTGAGGTTCAAGTCCCTCGAGCATGCGGCTCTAAGGGATTTAGATTTACTGAGGTGGAGCATGTCCATTAATTCTGGATTTGACATAGCATTGTATGTCAGGCATAGATCGCCTCGAAGTAGGCGGTATGCAACTGAGTAGAGCTGGAGTTTTTTTAACTGAGCAGCATATGGCATCTGTTTGAGACCCTTGATCCTCTTGGTGAGATACTTTTGGGGTCTTTCTAATTGCTGCAGGTGTCGGGTAAGGTACATCCCAAAAGGGGCATTGTATTCTATGATGGGCCTGATGAGGGATGAATAAAGGGGCAAGATTACCTCTCTTGATCTAGATGTGAAACCCTTCGTGATGAGGTGGGCTATGTAGAAGGTCTTTCTAACCACTTTGTCAATATGGTTTTCAAAGGAGAGATTGCTATCAACTTGGGTCCCCAGGTCCCTAATAACTTTCTCTGTACTTAATGGGCTTCCGCCTATGTGGTAATTTGTGGGCACATTGTTTTTGCCAAAGGATATGACTATACATTTTTTGGCATTTAGCTTTAAACCATGGTGCTGGCACCAGTTATCTGTCTCTGTGAGACCTTTTTGAAGGATGTTTGTGTCAGCTGGAGAGTTGATCATGGAGCCCAGTTTGCAGTCGTTTGCGAACTTGGTGAGCCATAGTCCTCCCACGTTTGCCTGTACCTCGGAAAAGTATATACCGAACAAGAGTGGTCCCAGGACAGAACCCTGTGGAATGCCACTTGTGACCGGTTTCGAGTCTGACATGGCTCCAGCAACTTTCACTCTGTGGGTTCTGTCTTTGAGCCAGTTTGCGACCCATCTTGTGACATAGGGGTTTATATTTAAGCTGGATAGCTTATCAATGATGCCCAAGTGGGGTATTGTGTCAAATGCCTTTGCAAGGTCCAGATAGGCTGTGTGGACTACCTTCCCTTCATTTATGGCTTTGGTGACTGTTTCAAAGAAGTCAACCAGGTTCAAAAGGCAGGATCTGCCCTTGACAAAGCCGAACTGGGTAGGATCTAGTGTCTGTAGGTCCCCAATGTCTTTGTTTATGAGCTCCATGATGATCCTCTCCATAGCCTTGCAGACTAAGCTAGTCAGGCTTATGGGGCGATAGTTTCCAGGGTCCATAGAGGCTCCACCTTTGTGGAGTGGGACCACTGTTGCTGTACGCCATTCTGTGGGCACATATCCTGTAGTGAGGCTGAGATTGTATAGCTGTTTTATTTGAGGGATTAGTTCCTCTTGGAGTTCATGTAGGACACAACCTGGGATGCCATCTGGTCCCATGGAAGCAGTGTTTTTTGCTTTGGAGAGGGCAGCCTTCACCTGAGCATCTGAGATGTTTGGGAGGCAGTCCTCTGCCGGGATAGATACTTGCTCTTTTGGGGGGGGGTGGAGAAGTTTGCACTGAACCTGTCTGCCAGGATATTGGCGATGTCTGTGGGTTCAGTGTATTTTTTGTCATTTAAAATCAACTCAGAACAAGTCTGGGAGTTGCATCCCAGGTTTCTAACATAACTGAAAAAAGCCTTATGATTGTCTTTGGTGTCTTGTGCAATTTTTCTCTCGAAGCTGGCCTTGGAGGATTTTATGAGGGATCATAATTTTTTGCTAGTACTGATCAGAGATGCCTTCCCTATTAGGGATTTTGCTCTATCATGTAGTAGCTTCCTCCTTCTGTTGTACAGTTTATTTATGGCAGGGGTCCACCAGACTGGATGCCTGCCTTTGGATGATTGGGTCTTGGTTTTGTTTGGGATAGCATGATCCATGCATTCCTGGAGATGTCCGTAGAATGCATTTATATAGGATTCTGCAGTTTGGGCTGTAGTTTCCACTGACCCTGGGGCCTTGAAGGATTCCACTTCAGTTTTGAGAAGTGAGAAGTTGACTTTTGAGAAGTTTTTCACTGTGGTTTTCTGGGCTGGGGGTGGGGGAGGGATGTGGACATCCAGTGAAATTGATTTATGGTCTGATCTTACCAATGAGGGATATACTTCTGGTGTGGAGCATAGAGTCCCCATGTTGGTAATGATCAGGTCTAGTATGTTGTCCCTTCTTGTGGGAGTGGTGACTAGTTGTTCCATAGCATTTGAGTTTATAATTTCCAGGAACCTTTGGGCTAAGGTGCTGGGGCTTGAGTAGTGCTCCCAGTCAATGTTTGGGTAGTTGAAGTCGCCCAATATAATGGTGTTCGGAGAGATCTTCATGTTCTCCAATGATTTCAGGAAAGCTGAGTGGGATTCCTGACTTTGAGAGGGTGGTCTGTAGGATGCTATAAACTGAAAAGCAGTCTTGCCCACTGTTAGTTGCACATGGATGGTCTCCGATACTTCGTGCAATGCCACTAACCTGGAAGTGTGGATATCCTTGATAAATATGGAAACTCCCCCTCCTTTTGTGGTTCAGTCTGGGTTTTGGGACTGAAAAGCATGATATGAGGTATAGCCTGGTAGTGCTGGGGTGCTCTCTGGAGCCTTGAACCAGGTTTCTGTCACTGCACAGATATAAATGTTCTCCATACTGAGGAGAGCTTCAAGTGCATGCATCTTGAGGTTAAGACTTCTGGCGTTTAGCAGCATTACCCTTAGTTTCTTATTCCTTGTGCTGTCTATGGGGGTGGGTTTGACTTTTGAGCCTTGCCTAAAAAAGGCACTATGGGGGTGGCAAGAGCCTTTGCCAATATTCAAAAGCCCAGTGGTGACAGGTGCAAGCCGTCCCTAGCGAAGCAACGTGGCTTGTCGAGCATGTCATCCCAGGTTGACAGACACTGGATCCCCTTTGAATGACACCAAAATTTTAGCCAATTGTTAAAATCGATCATTTTGTCTTTGTACTGTGGCATCATTCTAGGTGAGGGTAAGATGCTGCTCAAGGTCAGGGTCATATCAGCCTGGGCTACATGATCAGAGAGCTCCTCTATGTCTCTTTTCATGTAGTCCAGGGAGGTATGTCTCAGGTCATTCACACCAGCATGTACAATGACTGAGTCATATTTGTATTTGCTTTGGAGTGACCTGAGTGCTTGCTATGTGGCGGATCCTAGCACCCGACAGGCAGCTCACCGTGACCTTCTCTTTATTCAGCCTGGTGAGCGGGACGTCAGTGTGTCTGACAATAGAGTCACCTATAACAAGAGTATCAGGTGTGTTATTCAGCCTTAAGGGCTGTGGCTGCTTGGCACACTGACTTTGTGGGTTATATGTTGTGTGTGTTTTGTTTTGAGGTAGTGTTTGCTTGGATGTCTGCTTTGGAGGTCTCTGTTGCTTAGGTAGATTTTTATTTAGAGCATCCGAGTATGTTTTGTGTATTTATGTGTTTGGTTCGCTGATGTGGTGGGACTATGTGATACTGGAATTGTGTTGTGTGAGGTTACCTTCTCCTCCTGACTGGTCACACCAGTTTTGAGATGAGAGAGCTCAGCCTCCAGTTTGGCTAAATAGTTGCATCTCTCACATATATTTGAACCTGTTTGGAGGAGGAGAGGGTTGTCCATGTACATGAGACAGTTGTAACATTGCCTCAAAATTCCCAGATTCACCAGCTGGACTGGAGAGGAAACCATTGACTGACCTTTGGACATGCTAGAGTAATATAGGGAAACTGAATTTAAGATGGACCAATAGAGGACAGGATAATTGTAGAGAGTATAAGAGTAAGTAGTGCTTATGGTTTAATAGTGCCAACTTGTAGGATTACTTAATTGGACCAGTGAAGGGCCCTAGAATGAGAAAATGGTGTTTAAATTGAGAGATAGAGCAGTTCTAAGGGAAAAAGTGAAGAGCAGACTTTGTGGAGCCAGGAATAGTTTAAACCCAATTAGGCAGTGCTGCACACTGTTGCGCTATGCACAAAAACGCGCAAAAGAGGGTTTTAAGAGAGGAAGATGAAGGAGTTCTGGAATTGACCCAAAATGGCCAATAAAACTACAGTTTCAAGTCAGTACTGCCACTGATCAACAGAGAGACTTCCGTTTAGCCCAAGCAAAAAATGGCCTCACAGAAACTTACAAACAGTTCAAGAACAGCAAGCCTGTAACTGAACTTTTTTAAATCTCAGAAAAGTGGGAAAAAAGCAAGATTTTTTTGTTTTTTTTTGTTTTTTCAGAGATAGCAGAGGTTCACAATTATCAACAAGTTATAATAGTGCAGTAAATGACCCGACACAAGAGTGCTAGGCCAAAGACAGATAAAATGCAGGTTTTGAGAAAAAAATGATTTTAAAAATAAGTGCAAACAGGAAATTCAGTAAACAGCTCTAGGTTGTGCTCTAAATACAGTTACTAATGCAGAAATCAAGTTTAACAAGCCAGAAAATGCTCAAAATAGGTGGCTATGCAGAAAAACTTAGCAAATAAACAGGGGAAAAATACTTAAAATCTCAAAAGTGGCTCCTTTCTTCTCTCAGCGTTTTCTCCTCTTGGTGGGTGCTTCACCAACAGCCAACAAGACTGAAAAGTTATCCCACTCTTGCACAATTCAGGAAAACAAGTTCTATCATTTCAATCTCTCATGGGTTCATAGGATCATAAGTATTTACCACAAGGGCCTTTTTAAGCCTAGCCATGCATCCCAAATCTCTGACAAGTACTGATACCCTTGATAAGTGTAAGTAGGAGCCTTGGAGATGAACCATTTACAGGTTGCCTGTGTCCATTAGAGACATAGGTGCCAAACCAGGGATGAATTCCCAGTTCCCCTTCCAATTGTTTAAGCTGCACTTGAATTGGGTTAGGGAAGACCTCTGCTTCACATGGACGAGGAGCCTGTTCCATAGACGGGGTAGTTTTTGGGATACTACCTGTCTCTCCAGTAGGTCCTATTTACACCACAGGCAAAGTTTAAGCCTTTAGAATGGGTAATTCTTGTGCTGTTTGTTTTGTGGATATGCAGGACCTCCATCAGAGTGGGGTCTGACAATGCCCTGTATGCCAGGCATAAATCTCTCCTCAAAAGCCTGAGGGTGACAGAATACAGGGATAGAGCCTTGAGGCAGTTTGCATGGGATATTTTACTTATGTCCTGCATTCTTTTAGTGAGGAACCTTTGTGGACATTCCAGTTCTTGGATATCCCTTGTTAAGTACATACCAAAGGGGACATTGTACTCAATGATATGTCTGATGAATGCTGAATACAATGGAACAATGACTTCCTTTGTCTTAGATCCCATACCTTTGTTTATAAGTTGAGCAACATAGAATAATTTCCTCACTACTGTAGACATGTGATGATCAAATGCTAGATTACTATCTATATGTGTCCCTAAGTCCCTGACTACTGTGCCTTCTCTAAGGGGTGTGTTGGCAATATGATAGTTACCAGGGATGGATGGCTTCCCAAAGGATACTATTATGCATTTCGTGGCATTTAGTTTTAGTCCATGGCACTGACACCAGTTGCTTGTCTGTGTCAGCCCCTCCTGGAGAACATTTATGTCAGTGTGAGATTCAGTGACAGCTCCTAATTTGCAATCATCTGCAAATTTAGCCAGCTAGAGACCACTGACATTGGCCTTGACTTCTGGAAACTAAATGCCAAAAAGGAGCAATCCAAGGACTGATCCCTGATGGACCCCACTTGTGACTGGCCTCTTTGTAGAGGTGGATTCCCCAGTTCTAACTTCCTGGGTCCTGTGTGTGAGCCAGCAAGCTATCCACTAGGTGACCTACCATCTCCTGAATCCTTTTATTGGGCATATTTGCTTTAACAGGCAGTTTACTTATCATTAATGTCCACATAAAGTCTTTCTATCCATACATTGTTTTGCTCCATATAGGCTTTATTTTAAGTGTCTTTCTTTTTTATTATTCAAGTTTTTCCAAGGATAAATATAGTAACATTCCTTCATTTTATATTCATACCAATCTTTTCTGTTCTTTTTCACATTTCCTATTTTTTATTTCCATAATAATAACTTTTTTGATATTCTTTAATCTCATTATTAACATTGTTCTTCCATCTTTTTCCATAGTTTAAACTTTTCCAAACATCTTTATACTTCATTTTCAATATATCATTTATATACTCCTATTTTCTTCTTTTCATAGGTTCATAGGTGTTTACTAGGCTAACGACCACAAGGGCCTTTTTAAGCCTAGCCATGCATTCCAAATCTCTGACAAGTTCTGATACCCTTGATAAGTGTAAGCACGGGCTTGGGAAATGAACCATTTACAGGTTAACTGTGTCCATTAGAGACACAGGTGTCAAACCAGGGATGAAATTCCAGTTTCCCATCCAATTGTCCAAGTTGCACTTGAATTGGGTTACGGAGGAACTCTGCTTCACATGGATGCGGAGCCTGTTCCATAGACAGGATAGTCTCTGGGATACATACCTATATCTCTAGCAGGTCCTATTTATATCACAGGCAAGGCTTAAGCCTTTAGAATGGGTAATTCTGGTGCTGTTTGTTTTGTGTATATGCAGGAGGTCCATCAGAGTGGGGTCTGACAATGCCCTCTATGCCAGGCATAGATCTCCCCTCAAAAGCCGATTGGAAACAGAATACATGGATAGGGCCTTGAGGCAGTCTGCATAGGGACATTTTACTTATGTCCTGTATTCTTTTAGTGAAGAACATCTGTGGACATTCCAATTGTTGGACATGCTTGGTTAGGTACATATCAAAGATGGCATTGTACTCAATGACAGTACTTTTACAAATTTAGTGAAGCTGCATGAAGTATCAAAGTTATAAATCCTAGTCCTCTTTCTTCTTCCTTCACATATAGAGCTCCTCTCCTCACAGAATTTAGTCTTGAATACCTTATGAATGAAAACATACTCAATAGCATATGATCATAGGATCATATGATCATAGGAGGTTACTATGCTAATGGCCCTGGGGCCCTTACAAGCCTAGCCAAGACTTTATCCTCAAAAAAAAAAAAAAAAACCTCATTCAGCACCTGTCACCTCTGTCAGTGAGGGACAGAGGTGAAACCTCTGGGACAAATTTGTGGTTTCCCATCCACTCATCAAGGTTGTGCTTGAAGAGGCCAAGCAATGTACTCTGTTTGACATGTATGAGAAGTCTATTCCAGAGACAGGGCAGCATCTGGGAAACAAACCTGTCTCTACATCAGGTTTTGTTAATGTTGCATATTAGATTTAGACCTTTTGAGCGGGTAATGTATGAGAAGTTAGACTTATGGATATGAAACAACCTGTTTCTCCAGCAGGTTTTGTTAATGTCACATATTAGAATTAAGCTATTCAAGTGGGTAATGTGTGAGGAGTTAGACTTACAGATATGGAGCATCTCTAATAAGACAGGGTCCAAGATTGCCTTGTAGGCGAGATGCAGATCACCTCTGAACAATATATAAGATACTGAGTAGAGTGATAGTGATTTGAGTCTGTCCACATACGACAGGTGTTGGAGGCCATGGAGTCTCTTTGTGAGGCATTTCTGTGGCCTTTCAAGCTGGTGCAGGTATTTGGAGAGATACATACCAAATGGAGCATTGTAGTTAATTATTGGCCTAATGAGGGAGGAGTAGAGAGAGATCATAACCTCCTTTTTTCTGGATGCAATCCCTTTACTTATGAAATGAACCAAGTAAAATGTTTTTCTGACCACTACCGCTACATGATGGTCGAATGCAAGATTGTTATCAACCTGTGTACCCAGGTCTCTCATCACAGGCTGTGTGCTTAGGGGGTTGCTGTTCACGTGGTAATCAGTAGGGGCTATGTTTTTGCCAACTGGTATGATAATACATTTTTTTTGCATTTAACTTAAGGCCATAACTTTGGCATCAGTCATTTGTTGCTGTGAGGTGCTCTTGTAGCATGCTAACATCATTTGGGAAGTCAGTGACAGCACCCAACTTACAGTCATCCACAAACTTGGTCAGCTACAGACCTTTTGTCTTTGCTTGGATGGCTGAGAAGTAGATGCTAAACATTAGGGGTCCCAAGACAGATCTCTGGGGAATACCACTAGTGACAATTCTGCTGTCAGTGGTGGAGGCACCTATTTTGACCTTGTGGGTCCAATCAGTGACCTAGTTGACCACCCACCTGATAAGATAGGGATTTACTCCAAGTTGTGTTAGCTTTTCAATGATGCCCAAGTGGGTAATTGTGTTAAAGGCTTTGGCTAGCTGTATGTACTGACTTTCCCTCATCCAGGGCCTTGGTGATAGTCTCAAAAAAGTGAACCAGGTTCAACAGGCAAGATCTGCCCTTGATGAATCCAAACTGGGTGGGGTCAAGTGCTTGGAGATTGCCTATGTCCTTGTTTATGACGTCCATAATAATACACTCCATAGCTTTACAGATCAGACTTGTTAACTAATGGAGCAATAGCTTCCAGGATCGGTAGTGGCACTACCTTTGTGCAGGGGGATGACAATGACAGTGCTCCACTCTGCTGGAATGAAGCCTGTACTTAGGTTGTGGTTTAACAGGGTGCTCAATGGCAAAGCTAGTTCTTTTTGAAGATGGTGCAGAATACAGCCTGGGATACTATCATGTCCCATAGAAGCTGTGTTCTTTGCCTTGGATAGAGCCTTTAACACTTGGTCTACGGAGAAGTGAAGTACAAGACAAGTATAGTGGATGTCAAATGGGCCTTATGGGGGGGGGGGGTCAGGGGTGTGAAGATATTGCTGAACCTATCTGCTAGCAGGTTGGCTAAGTCAGCAGGATCAGTGTAAGTGGTACCGTTAAGAACTAATTCAGAACAAACCTGGGCTTTGCCATGGATGTTCCTGATGGAACTGAAGAACGCTATGTGGTTTCCCTTTGTTTCAGAGGCTAGTTTTGATGCAAAATTGGCTTTGGAAGTTTTCACTAATGATCTAATTTGCTTGTTGAGGCTAAAGAGGGAGTTTTCCCACTTGGGAATTTGTGCCTTTTTATCCTTGGACAACAGTTTCTTCCTTTTGTTATAAAGCCTGTTGATAGAGGATGTCCACCCGATAGATTTGTCTTTCCTTGAGGAGCAGGTTTTAGTTCTGTTGGGTATGGCTGAGTCGATGCAGTTGTACAGGTGCTTGTATACTACATTGGTGTACTGTTCTGCATTGTTCTCTGCATCCTCAGAGGGAGGTGGTGGTGTGAAGCTACTGATACTCTCCCTTAGGAGGTTGTAGTCAACTTTTGAGAAGTTTTTTAGCCTGGTTACAGCTGGGGGGTGGTTGGAGGGATAAAAACTTTGAATGAGGCAGACTGATGATCTGATCTCATCAGGGAGGAACTTACTATGGAGGTGGTGCAGCGGTCACCCATGTTGGTGATAACTAAGTCCAGAATGTTATTTTCCCTTGTTGTGGATGAGACAAGCTGGTCTAGTGCATTAGAATTGATGAAGTCAAAGAATCTTTGGGTGAGTGCATTAGTGCAGGAATAGTTCACCCAGTCTATGGTGGGGTAGTTGAAGGTACCAAGGATCAGGGTGTTAGGGGGTATCTTGATAGAGTCAAGTAGGTCCAGGTAGGATGAGTAGGTGTCTTGAGTCATGGAGGGGGGTCTATAGCTGGCTATAACTTGGATGGGTGTCTTGCCAACTGTCAGTTGCACATGGAGTAGTTCTAGAGCATCATGCTGGCAAACCAGTTTGGTGGTGGGCTTGTCTTTAATGAAGATAACATACTCCACCAACCTTAATCTTCTGTACCTCATTTTGGGGTCAGAATGTGTGGACTGAGGTATAGCCTGGTAAGGCAGGGGTGCTCTCTGCACCCTTGAACCAAGTTTCCATGACTACACAGATGTCGGCATCTTCCAGTGCAAGGAGTGTCCAGTGAGTGCATTTTCAGGTTAAGGCAACTAGCGTTAAGCAGCATGACCTTCAATTTTCTTTTTGACAGATCTTTTATGATGGAAGATTTGTCTTTGCGATATTGCTTAAAAAGAGCAGAATGGGGCAGGCAAAACCCTTGGCCAGAATCCAGAATCCCAGGGATGACAGGTAGAGGCTATCTCTTGCAAAGCATCAAGGCCTGTCAACCATGTCATCCCAGGAAGACACATACTGGATCCCCTTGTAATGACACCAGAAACTAAGCCACTTGTTGAAGTCAATTATGTTTTGTTGGTATTGTGGTATCATTCTTGGTAAAGGTAGGATGCTGGTTAGGGCTAGGGTCAGACCTGCCTGGGATACATACTCTGAGAGCTCAATCTTGTCTCTCTTCATATAGTCCAGGGAGGTAGATCTCAAGTCATTCACAACAACATGGAGAATGACAGAGTCACACTTGTACCTGTTGTGGTGAGACTTAAGTGTATGCATGATGTGGCAAATTCTGGCACCTGACAGAGAACTGACCATGAACTTCTCCTTCTCGAGCCTGGTGAGGGGGACATCGGTGTGTGTCACAAATGAGTTACCAATGACTTGTATGTTTGGTTTATTGTTATGCTCTATGGGCTGTGTTGGTTTATTGTGATGCATTATGGGCAGTGTTTGTGGGACACTGGTGTGTTGTCTGCTGTCTGTGACATGTTTGGTGTTGTGTGTGGAATGTTAGTGGGTATTTTTTGGAGGTCTCTGCTGTTTAGGTAATTTTCTATTGAGGATGTTTGAATAGGTGGGTGTGTGTTGTGCTTGGCTATGTGAAGTTGGTGGTGTGATGTTTGTGATGGCAAGCTCCTCTTTATCTGGAGTACTGACTGCGGCACAAGAGAGAATGGATTCCAGGTTGCTGAAATAGATTTTATTTATTTTTTATTTTATTTAACATTTGTTTTACCAGGATAAATCCAATTGGACAACAGTTGTCCATTTTCAGAAGAGTCCTGGGGAGAAAAGCTACAAGAAGTTGCAAGGTGAAATACATAGGTTAATAAAGAGTGACAGTAGACCAATAATAGTAGTTGGATAACAAGTGGTAAAATGCTAACATATGAGGCAAAAAAAAAACAGTTAAATGCAAAACAAACTAATAGTACAGTCAGGAGATCACATGTCTTACAATAGTAGTACAATATGTGAACATAAGGTACCCAAAAGTAAGTACATATTTACAATATTTACAAAATGTACAATGCACATAAGTGATAGTATAATGTAAGCATCGGAGGCTTCAGGGGGTAGCCTGCCTACAGCATGTTGAGGATTAAGGGGGGGTCTTTGCATTTGCAAAGAGGGTTAGCATAGACGTGTGATTTAAGGAGGTCTTTAAATGTGGCTGCATTTCTCTCAAGTAGAAGAATTATGTGCTAGGAGAAGTGGGTTGTTAGTGAACATGAGACAGTTGCTACACTGTCTCAGTATGCCAATGTTGACCAGGCTGGCAGGAGAAACTGATGGGAATTGTCGAGACATAGTGTTCTGAAACTTGGATGGACTTATGGAGAGAGGGTTCTGATAAAGGTTTGTCCACAAGAGTGTAGACCACAGAAAATGTCTTAAATGTAAAATAACTGGCCTGAACCATAAGTGTAAAACCAAAATAAAGAGGCTTAGAATAACAGACAAATTTAAACAGGCTACTAACAAGCAGTAATAAATGCAGCAGAATTAAAAGCACTTGAACACCTAAGAGCAAGCAACAAAGCAAAATAAGGTAATGAAGTAGGAAGAACACAATTACAGTAAAATCAGCTGAATAATGTGTATTTTTTTTTTGGTGGAGAGGGAGGAAACAGAAGATCATTCAAGATTAAGAAACTAAGGAGTTGGCCTTCCCAAATGTTCTCTCTGTGCACAGTAGAATTAGCTGATGAGAAAGGACAGGGAGGAGTGTCCTAAATCAAAGAACAAGGGGGTAGTCTTTCTCAAATGATCTCAATGTACTCAGTACAGTGAATAAATGAGATGGGACTGGGAGGAATGTACAAAATCAAATTTACAGCAGAGGCAGGCAATTCTAAAGGTACTAAGATTAAGAAAACAACAACATTTGGGCAAGAGGATGGTGAAAAACAAAATGCAGACAGAGACCGGCAATATTCGATCAAGAAAATAAATAAATGCAGTACAGTTTTGATAACTATCACTGAAAGAGATAAAGTGCAAAAAAAGTACACATATCAGCTTTGTGTATCCAGATGGTTATAGAATCAATCACAGCCAGGCTATAAGGAGCAGGAGCAGCTCTGATACTGACCCAGCCTCACAGAAATGTAACTCCTTATACAAGTAATATAAAAGGAAAGTAGACCCTCAGGCAATCAGATAAACACAAAAGCACTTTGACCAGTAACTCACACCTTGGACAGGCTGGCTTCACAAATGTAAAACAACTCCCACTGTGAAACCAACTGGACAAAATGCAGACAGAGACCAGCAATATTTAGTCAAGGAAATACATAATTGCAGTACAGTTTTGTTAACTATCACTGAAACAGATCAAGTGAAAAAAGTATACTCATCAGATTTGTGTATCTAGATAGTTATAGAATCAATCATAGCCAGGCTACAAGGAGCAGGAACAGCTCTGATACTTCTTTTTTATACTTAGATGGAACCATGTATAAGCTTCCTAAATAGGCAAGCTTATATATCAAAGCAGAGTTTATTAAATATACCTTTTTTTCGTCTATGATAATCTATATGATCTCCAGTATATATATATATATATATATATATATATATATATATATATATATATATATATATATATATATATATATATATATATGTATATATATATATATATATATATATATATATCTATAGATAGATAGATATATATATCTTTTAACTTTTGTACCAATCTTTCCCATTGTGTTTCCTTCTTCATATTAACTCCAAATATTATTCATAAAATATCTACATTTTCTTCATTAAAGCGAATACCTTCTAATTCACCCAGAAATCCCATTCTTTTACTTCTATCCTTATTAATGCTTAGACCAAACATATTCAAATACTTATTTATTCTGAATCCCTGAGGACTTTGGCTGTGACTATTTTGCTTTACTTACGGGTAACTGGTTTTTGGATTTATTTTTGTATACTTATTTAGTTTCCTAATTCCTTGTTCCATCCATTTCCTTTTCTTAGTGATTAAAACTACATCATCGGCATAAGTAAGAATAAACTGGACAATGTATTCCGTGTATTATTCAATATCTTGCCATTTTCAACTCTCTGTTCATTGCATTGCATTTACAATTACATTCATAACTAATGCAAATAAGATACTACTTGACGGACAACCTTGTCTTATCCCACATTCTATTCTTATTTCTTTACTTAAACATCCATTTAAGATTATTTTTATAATGTTATTCTCATATACTAATCTTATAACTTTTATTATTTTATCACTTACATTATAATCTCTTTAATGTTGTTGTGTCTTTCGGCTTTTCGGGGGTCGCCACAGCGGAACTCCAGTCCGTTAATGATTGGCAGTAGATTTTTACATACCGAGTTGCCAGCTCTGATGCACAACCTTCAACGAAGGTGCGCCCATTCACGCACGTCTCCACACAGAAGACGCTTTAGCTGAGAATCGAATGGCACAACATCTTACTGTGAGGCGACAACGCTACCGCAGTACCACTGCAATCTCTTTAATAAACTCCACAATTCTTCATATTGTATTTTATCAAATGCTTTATTCATGTCTTCTGTGAATATTTTAGTTTCCACTTTTTTATTTATGATATCATCTGTTACTTCTCTTAATATCCGCAGTAAATCCTGACTTCCTTTCCCTTTTTGCCAACGCCATAGGCTCTGTCAACCTATCCACACCTTTCCCCTAGTCTTTTCCCTATTATTCTCATAAATATTTTATAATCTGCATTATTTAGTACTATTGGTCAACGATTCCTAATAGCTTCCTTCTTCACTTTTATCCACATGAATTTCATGGTTCCATACATAGTTCTTTTTTACTTATCCCTTTTACTAATCACTCATTCAATACTTTTACAAAATATACTTTTACCAGTCTTTCATATTATAATACATATTATATTCAATTCCATCTATTCCTGTAGCTTTCTCCATATCTATATATTTTAATATTTCATCAAACTCTCCTTTACTTATATTTTTTCCATAATCTCATTCTCTTCTTTACGTAACTTCCTTACCTCCCATATATGTCTCCCTTTTGTCTCTATCTTCTTAAATGTATTTTTATATACTGCTCTATTACTTAAAATATTTTTTCTTATGTGTTCACTTTTTCTCCTTCACTGTTTTTCAATTCTCTTATTGCTCTCTGATTTCCTCTCACCATTTTACTCAAATACAGAGACAGACACTTCCTTTTATCCTTGTGAAAACTACCTTTGCCTATATAACATTTTTTTATCTTTAATTGGCTCATTTCATATATTTCCTTCTCCTTTCCATAAAAAAATATATATTTCTTAATATGTCCCTAAATACTGTATGACTTTGCAGCCTCTATTTCTTTCTTTCTTTCTTTCTTTCTTTCTTTCTTTCTTTCTTTCATCATATGGCATTTTAAAAAGAACGTTTTATATTTTCCTTTAAAACTTAAACACCAATCAGTCCAATTTTCATAAAATATTCTCATTTCTACATGATCTTCCTGTAATCTATCCATTTCATTTTTTTCCTTTTCATCTAAATCTTTTTCATTCAATCTTTTGATACCTTTATCTATCCTTATATATTCTTCCTTTTCCTTTACTTCTACCCATACAGCCAAATGATCTGAGAAACATTTCCTTTATTCCTTCTTTTATAATATTTAAAATATCAGATATTATAAAATAATCTATCTGTTTTTATCTCATTCCTTTTATAAGTCAAATGTACATTATCTGGGTCTATATTACATTATTGAAAGCTGACAATATCAAATCTGATATTGTCAACACGACAAAAGTGAACGCTGAGAATACTGAACGTGTAAATGGAAATCTCCATAAGAGGAGATTTCCATTTACTACAATGTAATGCAGTCTCAGAGTTAGTATATTTAAGTAGCAGGGAGTATGGGGGGTGCAGGGGGGCTTTCCCCCCTGCCTACAACCTTTAGTTTTTCTTATTTATTTTTATGAACATTCTATGTTTTAATAGTTCGATCAACAAAGATCGACCTTTAGTGATTTGAACGATTAAACCTTCGGTGTTCTAATATAGACCCCATTATCCCATATGCACAGGGTTCCACTTTTCATTATTTCATATAATACCTTAAAATCATTCCCTTCTTTCTTTCATTTCCTTAAATCACAATTAAAATCTCCTGCTAATATTATTTCCATATTCACTCCTACATAGTTTAAGTTTTTTTATACAGTTCCTGTTTTCCTTTTTTGTGACATATGAATATATTGCAATGATTCTATGCACGTCTGTTTTATATCTTACATCTACCACTGTTATTCTTCCCAACTCAACTAAAGTATAATCTAAAACCGTAACCATTTTGTTACATAAACAGCAAATAAACATTTTCCCCATGTTCCATACAATACTCCCAGGCCATAAGTTTCCCATCTGCGTCCTTTTTTCTTCCATTATACACCATTATACAACAACTAACCTTCTTTTAACATGCTTTATACTGTTAACATTTATTAATAAGACTCTCCGTTTCTTCCAAATGTATTTTATTTCATCTTAACCCTTATCTTTTTTTATTTCTTTTATAATCACATTTTTTAAATTTATTTTCCTATCTCTCACCCTTCTCCCTATTGAACTTTTTTAAGTCTTACTATTTTCTAACTACTATCTTACTCTTAATTTGTTTCCATTACTGATTGCTCACCTTCATTCTTTTTCTTTTTTTTACCCATCATGTTTTTATCTTCCTCTTGTACAATATTTTCTTTTCATGTTCATTCTATGCATTGTTTTTTATATCATGCACATGTTCTTGCATTTGCTCTCCTTGCGCAACATGCAAGTTTTCATCACAGTTAATTGAATTGTGCCCATTTTCCCACATTTGTTACATATTTGGCTGTTCCTTATATCTTACATATTCTCTATTTCCTTCAACAATTATTACACTCAGAATATGCACAATGTTATCATTTTCCATCTTTAAAATTATCCCACAATACCATTGAGTCCATAGATCTCTGTCATCATATACTTTCATAATATCCAACACTTCTTTGCAAATAGTGTTTAAATAGTCAATATCAATGCTCCATTGTTAATCAAACTCTGATTGCATGGGCCACAGTCAGATCTTTATTCCTGTACACCACTACTTCAGTTCAAATCTGTATAGCAATCCTCTTTTTTGTTTCTCTATAAAAAGTCTGCACCACATGAGAGTTCCACTAGCTACAGTCTTTCTTTTTTTTTTTTATTTCTCTAAAAAACATTCCATGTATTGTCCAGTTTCAAACATAATGCCACAATAAGCCTCTCTATTAATATGAATGAAAGCTCTTACCTCATTGGGTGATATTCCCAAGGGTGCAATAACTGGCCCATACATTGTACCTTTTTAGTTCTTTTTCTCTCTTACCACTGAGCCGTACAACAAACTTCTTCTTCAGGATATATTTTCCTCTTTCTCCTTCCCTTAATTGTTTTTTTTTCCTTTTTTCACCAACAATGCATACAACTTTCTTCTGAAATTTATCTCACCTCCTCATCCTGAATCTTGTCCACAATGTCACCCCATGATGCACCCGCTTCTCTCTCTGGTTCACTATGCATAATCATTTCTTTCAGGTAACCACCCTGCAACCCTCCCAATTGAAGGTTTGTAACTACACACTCCAGCCCAGACCCAAAGAACATACCTTTTTGAAATAGGTACTCTGAAATTTACAAAGGTTTAAGTACCTTCACATCAGCATTTATCTTCATTCCAACCATCTCCTTCTTTGCCAACAACTCATCCAATCCCTCAAATGTGACCTCACTACTAGAATGACAGCTCTCTGACTCCACTTCCTTCTGTACGCATTCCTCTTATTTTTTTCCACAATCTGACATCTGTGCTACCTCGATCTTCCTTCCAGTTTCTCTGAGCCACCTTTGTGCCCGGAACACAAAATGGAAGTATAACAGCCAAACAGAGTCTACATACTTTTCAAAAAGATTATGAGAAGTTCCCTGATGGCCTAGCCAAATTTCCCAAGTAGTATAATTATGGGTCTATATTATAACATCGAAGTCTTAAAACAATGAATGTTATAATATCGAACCCTATGCACCGAACACTGAAAATAGCAAAGCTGCAGAATATTGAATACTTTTCTAGGGAAAGTATTCGGTGGGCTGTTTCTGCAGCTTTGCTATTTCCCTCGACTGTGGAGCGAGGTTTATGGACCGGGTTAAGGTAAGTGTGCGAACGAAGGTGAGTGTGTGATAGGGACCTTAAGGTTAGGGAGCGGGTAAGGTGAGTGTGCGATAGGGACTTTAGAGTTAGGGAGCAGGTAAGGTGAGTGTGCAATAGTTAGGGACCTTAGGGTTAGGGAGCGGGTAAGGTGAGTGCATGGTAGTTACGGACCTTAGGGTTAGGGTTGGGTTAAGGTAAGTGGATAGCTAGTAGTGTATGTACGGTTTAGTGCAGGGTTTTGTGAAGTGTATGTGTGTGGATTATTTATTTTGGTGTGCTTGTGTTGCGTGTATATTTGTCAAAACAGCAAATATTTTCCCTGGGAAAAAATTTGCTATTCTGAGTGTTCGATGTTATGGTCTTTCGATCAAAATGGTTTGATATTATAACATTTGAAGCTTTAAGACTTCAATGTTATAATATAGACCCATAAATACTGCCTTGGGTCTCTTCTAATAAGAAGTTACTAACCTAGTGGGACTAACACAGTCAGCAAAAATAACACTATATGTACTTATTGTATATAACTGTTTGAATTTTAGATTTATGCTTTCTTCGCAAACTTACATGCATGACATTTGATATAACACTTACTTGTTTTTTACTCATTTTTCTGTTCTGGCTCTGATTAAATAAAATGCATTGATTAATTACATATTAAACAATTTCATTAATGCTGCATATAGAGATACCTTTCTACCATCTAAAGAAAGAAAATGACATATTACCTGGACTACATGTTATTTGACCTACCCCTGTGTTTTGTGAAATACACACACCTAGTGTGTGGCCATTCATTAAATAAATTCACGTATTGTGATGCAACAAAATTTTGGAAATCTGGCCCCCTGTACCAAGGCCTTGAAAAACTATGTCTTGGGTAAAATGCCATACTTTCTCTTGGCAACTAAAGCATTTTTCAACAAATATTTTATTCCAGACTCCAAGTATTTGTAGTCTCAATAATTGATTTTATCTCTTGTGAGAAACAAAGAAGAGCAATTCTTGTCTAAACAATGCAATTACTTCTTATGAAATAATATCATTGTAACCAAAAAAAATCATCTGACCAAAATGATCACCAGAAGACTTACTTATTTCATATATACACCATGCAAAAAGCTTGTTTGGTTTATCATTCAGAGTGTGTTGCAGTCTGTAAGCACAGATATTTAAGACTGTAACTTAATGCTTCTTAATTTATATTAAAATACATCTTCTTAGGCAATTTCAAATAGTGGTCTCTAAATTCCAAGTAAGTTGTAAGTTTAACTCTGTATTATTCATAGAGGGTTTAATGTCTATATAGATGTCATGTCAAAAATTTCAAATAATATTAAAATGTGCTTTTCCAGTTACAGCCATCTTAATAACTCTCACTATCTTATTGTTGTGGTCTTATTGTGCTCCAGACCCCGTGGACTGATTAGTGTGACAAAAGCTAGAAAGCTCTTGGACTCTCTGACTTTCTTATTTTTTTCTTTACTCAATCAAGGGCTATCATAGGTTCATAGATTGTTATTAGGCTTTTTCCTAGTGACAACCACTAAAGCCCTTAGAAGACTAGCCGTGCACCACAAACCATATGGGTCCCGAGTACCATGGGTGTATCTATGGGGGGGGGCATGTTAGTAGGGAGGTAACTAAGGATTTTTAGGGTGGTGTTAGTTAGGATAATACTTTTCTTATTGATAGCCTCTATCCATATGGGACATGGGGGACAGACCAGTGGTAAATATATGATTTCCCATCCAATTGTCAAGGTTTCATTTGAATAGGGTTAGAGACAAACTCTGTTTTGCATGCATGTCAAGCCTATTCCATAGGGCAGGGATCTTTTGGAACACATATGTGTCTCTCCAGCATGTTCTCTTAATGTCACAAATGAAGTTCAGATTCCTGGATATAGTGTTTCTCTTGCTGTTTGTTTTATGCATGTGCAATAGCTCCATCAGGGCTGGGTCTGAGAAAGCCCTGTAAGCCAGGCAAATATCCCCTCTCAACAGTCTGTAAGAGACTGAATACAGAGACAGAGCCTTTAGGCAATCAGTGTAGGACAGGATATTCATGCCCTGAATTCTCCTGGTTGGAAACCTTTGTGGGCTTACAAACTGTTGCAAGTGTATGGTTAGCTACATGCCAAAAGGAACATTGTATTCAGTGATAGGTCTGATAAGGGCCATGTAGTATAACTTCTTTGGACCTAGATACCATACCCTTACCTATAAGTTCAATGGCATAAAATGATTTTCTTGTTATCTTAGCTACTTGTTGGCAAAAGGCTAGATCGGTGTCCACATGTATTCCCAGACCCCTTACTACTAGGTCAACTCTTAGGGATGTTTTATTGATGGAGTAATTAACTTGGGCTGACAGTTTTCTCAAGGGCATTATAATGCATTTTTTGGTATTGGGTTTTAAGCCACGGCTTTGGTGCAAATTGTTTGTCTGTGTTAATCCTTCTTGCAAGTTATTGGAGTCTTGGGGGAATCAATAATACCACCCAATTTACAGTCATCTGTATGCTTAGTGAGCCAGAGGCCTTGAACATTAGACTTGACTGAGAAGTAGATTCCAAACAGTAGTGGATTTAGCACAGAGCCTTGAGGTACTCCACTAGTGACCAGTCTCTTGTTGGAGGTAGTCTCACCAATCCTGACTTCTTGGGTCTTGTCTGTGAGCCAGCCAGCAACCCAGTGAGTTATGTAGGGATTTATGCCCAGCTCAGAGGGTTTTTCAACAATGCCTGATGGGGTATTGTGTTGAATGCCTTGGCAAGCTCAAGATGCCCAATATGAACTGTTTTACCTTCATCCATTGCCTTGTTGACCCTCTCAAAGAAGACTTTTGGTTTAAGAAGGCGTGACCTTCCTTTAACAAAGCCAAATTAGGATCGGTCTAGTATCTGTAGGTTGCCATGATAATTCATTCCACGGCTTTGCATATTTGGCTTGTTATACTGATAGGTGTTTAGTTGCCTGGGTCGATTGATGGTCCACTCTTGTGGTGGAGAGTGACTGTTGTGGTCCTCCATACACTTGGAACATACCCTGTTTCAAGGCTGTAGTTAAAAATGTTTCTGATTGCTCTGATAGGTTGTGTTTTAGACTGTTCAGGTGACAATTGGGGATGTTGTCAAACCCATGGATGCAGTGTTTGTGGCTTTAGTATCTGCTGTTAGTACCTTGTTCCTGCTAATAGTTGGGAGTAGTACGTTGAAGGTGATTTCATCTAGTAGAGCTGAGGGGAGTGGGGTTTAAGTTTGGGCTGAATTTATCAGCCAGGAGATTTGCTATGTCACTTTGATCAGTGAAGGTGGTACCATTTACACCAGGTCAGCACACTGCTGTGTGTTACCTTTACGTTTTTGAACATAACTGATGAAGATCTTGTGATTGTCCTTAGCCTGTGAGGCTATCCTGACTTCGTTGACTTAATTAGACAGCTAAGTTTCTTGTTTAGCACCTGTCATTAAGGGAGTTGGTCTTCCTGATTTTTGGGCATGGGTTTTCTTTTTTTTTTTTTTTTTATTAGATATCCTGTTTAGGTGAGAATTCCAATAGTGGGGGTTGTTTTTGGTGTTTGTTTTGGGTTTACGTCTGGTAGGTATAGCAGCCTATATGCAGCCTTTCACATGTTTGTATAGGGAGTCTCCAAATAATTCTTCATAGATAGCTGGGGTCTTGGGATTAAGGGGAGCCATGAATTTTGACAAACTGTCACTTAATATGATGTGTTTTGCCAGAGATAAGTTCCTAATTGTTACTGGTTTAGCTGGGTTCTATGAGTTGATTCTGTCAACTGTATCTGCAATTACCATTTTTTTACTGATTGCTCACACCCCTAAAATACACTTCTCTCCTCTCTTTTGTGGATGTGAGTGTGGGGGAAGTGAGGGTCACCTGATGAACAAGTCTCACTGCACTTACATGAAAATGGCACCAGCCTGTACAATTAGGTAACTTGAAAGAACAGGTGAATTAGTATTCATTTCTCAGCTGCTGGAATGTGGTAAAACAGCCTCACTGCAAAAAGAAAATGCTTATGTACAGCACACAACTTCCCCTATTTAGGAAAACAAACCTGAAAAACTTTACCAGCTTGAAATGCAGGCTGGAAGGAATGCACTGTTGTATAAGTGGTAAACTGCTCTCAAGGCACTGAAAATGTTTGTCAATTCCATGTGCACAGCTCTCGGTGTCCAATTTCAGACAAAACCAATGACCAGAGAAACTGAAGTTTGACTCCACGTACACTTTGTATGGTATTCTTTTGAGGGCACATATACCGTGATGTGGCTCTCACTAATTTTGTGCAAGATGAATCTAACTCTAATGATATACATTATTTCATTATTTACATTCTGCACATGAGAGAAGCAAACTTACATTTGCAGGTAATCTTTTGATTTCATTCAAGATTACAAGTAACAGAAGGCTGGCACAGTGCTTGTATGCAGAGGAGACTTCTTGTACAACCTCCATCTTATGCCTGATACATGTGTGTGTGTGTGTGTGTGTGTGTGTGTGTGTGTGTGTGTGTGTGTGTGTGTGTGTGTGTGTGTGTGTGTGTGTTTGTGTGCACGTGTATGTGTGTGTGTGTGTGTGTGTGTGTGTGTGTGTGTGTGTGTGTGTGTGCACGAGTGTGTGCGTGTGTGTGCATGCACATGGGGTGTTGTAGCACTAGGGAAATTGTATGACCATGTATTTTAGTAAAGTGTTTCATATAAGAATATCCACTTGTTTTTGTTTGTGTCACTGAGATAGCTCTTTAATAAGTCCCTAACTGTTTACACCTAGCCCAACATATTACAATACCAAACAGCACTGTTTAATTAAAAAGGCTCCAGCTGGATCTCCTGTAGCATACTTTTTTCTCTGAACAACCCTGGAGCTAAAACAATCCTCCTCTCAGTCTTGGGTGGACATATTCCTCTAGCCTAAACTACTTTACTTAGGCTTTTGACATCCCCAGTTACCTCTAGTTAGAGTGCTGTTACATGTACACAATCACTAGCCTGACTTCTGGGTTCTGGTGAGTGGGAATCTGATAAGGCCCTGCATGTAAACTGCTACATATTGCTGAATACAACTTTCAGTTACTCTTATACCACTGATGTTGTAGTGGTTGTTGTTGTTGTTGTCTTTCGGCTTTTCCCGGTTAGGGGTCGCCACATCGGAACTCTGGTCCGCTAATGATTGGCAGTAGATTTTGACGAACTCCGAGGTGCCAGCCCGACGTTCAGCCTTCAATGGTGGCACGCCCACCACTGATGTTATAGTGGTGATGTTTATTATTCATATTTTTCTGTGGTATATAATCGTTTATATGACATTTGTATCATTACCAAACTTACTGGACGGTATGGTGGATGGTAATGGAACCTGTGCTAAGGAGATATTATTATTACTAAATGCCATGTTTTGCTTCTGGTCTGCCTTTACATCAGTCTTGTAAAATTATAATCTGTCTTTATTGACTAGAATTCTAGCACTATCTTTGCACAGGAATCAGAGGAATCGTAGAAAATACAAGGCAACTGAGTCTTGTGAACAATCATGCCTTACCGGTAACCACTCTTAGACGGTACTTCCTTTTTCAAGAGGAGGCTAGAAAAGTCATGCCAGGGGTGAATTTGTGAATACCCATTCAATCATCTAGTTCTTATTCAAAGGAAGATAATGCATTACACTGCTTGATTTGCCACTAGAGTCTATTCCAGAGGTGGGGAGGGTGCTGTGCACTGAACCTATCTCACCACTGTGTTTTACTTACTTGCTGATGAAAATTTAGTTCCTGGTTTTGATATCTATGGGACTATTTGATTTATGGAGATACAAGTGATCCAGGACCACTGGGTCCCTAATGGCATAGAAGGCAAGGGAAAGATCTCCCTTCAGAAGTCTACAACATGCTAAATAAAGAGGTAATGCTTCCATTTTTTTCTGGCAGCTTAGGGTTTTTAAGCCAATGATCAACTTAGTTAGGAACATCTGGGATCTTTCTAATCATTAGATATGTTTAGTGAGGAACATCCCAAAGGCACACTGTATTAATTTTAACCTAATCAATGCTGAATATAAGGTGGCAATAACCTTTTTAGATCTTGATGACATTCCTCTGATAACTGGCTGTGTAAAGCAGAAGGACTTTCTGACTACTGCCATTACATGATGATCAGAGGAGAGGGAATTATCAACTCAAGTTCCAAGGCCTTTAACAATATTCTCATTTTGGAGTGGGATGTTGTCTATGTTATATGCTGGGGAAGGGTTTGTGTAGCAAACCTGACAATATTGCCCTTTTTAGCATTTAACTTGAACTCATTTTTAGAACATCAGGTTTTTACAAGTGTAAGTTCTTGCTGAAGGTCTTTGGCATCAGATCAGGACTTACCAATGTCTCCCAGTTTACAGGCATCCTCATACATGGTTAGCCAGAAGTCTTGGTCCATGGTTCGGAGATCAGAAAGGTAAATGTAAAACAAAAGAGGTCCAACACTGAGCCATGTGAAACACCATTAGTTACCTTCATACTCTCTGATAAAGCACCTGCAACCCACACCATGTGGGTTCTGTCTTTTAGCTAATTTGCTATCCATCTTAGGACATAGAGATCTGTTTATAATGTATTAAACTTAATAACTATGCTAGTATGGAGATGGTTTTGATTGCCTATGCCAGGTCAAAGAATGTGTGAGGACAGCATAACTGCTGTCAACAGACTGTGTTAACCTTTCACTGAAGTTAAAACAGATTATTTAGACATGCTCTTCCCTTGAAAAAAAAACAAACGGATGTGAGTCTTGCCTGATGAGATTTTTAATATTACATTTATGATATATTCTATGGCTTTGGAAATACGACAGGGTGAGGAGCCAATAATTCCTTGGGTCAGTGCTGGGGCCACCCTTGTGGGGTATCATCACTACTGCTGCATGCCAAACCTCAGGGGCAAATCCAATGACTAAGCTCAATTTAAATAGTTTAAGGAGTGTCTCCACCAGGGCTTGTTTAGTACTGCTTATTAAACAGCCAGGTATATTGTCAGACCTCATGAAAGAAGAATTTTTAGTATTGTAGTATCACTTGTCATCATTACTTTGTCGTTAGTGATGATTGGGGGGGGGTATGAAATTCAAAGGCAAGTGGGCTTTCGATAATCATCTCTTGGGAAAATGCTCACTGAATTTGTTTCCTAGTCTGTTTTCACTGAGTACTGGATCAAAGTAGTTGGCACCATTATGAATGAGTTCAGAGCACTGTTCAGTGATATTTCTTAGTTTCCTAGAGTAGCTAAACAAGGCTTTGTAATTGCCATTTGCTTCAGATGATAACCTAAGTTAATGGGCTTCTTAGGAGTATTTTTTGAAGTTTTTGGGCTTATAGCTGAATACTAGGTTAACTACTCCCTAGGGCAACTTTATGCCTAGCTGATAACCTAAGATTAGAATCAAACCTTGTTCTTTGTGTCTATGAGGAAAAGGCCTTAACTATTATGCGAAACCACCTCTTAACTGCTATGCCAAACCAAGTTTCTATTTTTATCCCTGATAAGAGAATCTTTTGATCTGCTGTATATTTTAAGGAGTTTAGTTTTTATGGCAGCATTTATATTAATGTTTAGATCTAGTTGGGAGTGTTAGTTGGTGAACTTTTAGAGCATCAAACATTCTGAACTTCAAAAGCACAAACAATGAACAGCAAGAGACTGAAAATGAAAACACTGACTGTTTTTTCCACTCGTTAGAATGCCAGTGGTGAGATTGTAGCACAGTAGATAATGTTTTTTTGCACCTTCCCCATTGTGTTGGAGTCTCATAGGTTGTATATATAATTTGCAGGGGGGGTTGTGGATGCAGGGGGCCTTCACCCCCAGCCTGAGGAGTACATGCTGTTTACTTTTATTTAGTCAATATTTTCATTTTCAATCTATTTCAGCTTAATGTTTACGCTTTGCACATTTGGAACATTCAATATTCTGAATATATTCCCTGCTAGTTCTTTGTATTTGTCTAAGTTGGCATGGAATTCCATTGTGAAGCCACATGCCATGGCAACATCTGGAGAGATGCTGCTCTAAGTGAGTTTTGAAACTTAATGATAAAATTTGATGCATGATACAGATAAATCTTGATCACAGACTTATCCACTTTCCTGCTGTATTTTCTGAAAGCAAAATCCTTAAATGGTATACTTTCATCTTGCCTTTATACTCATCTCACCATATGCTTAACAAATTACTAACTAGAAATCATGATGCCACATTTTCTTGGCTGTATCAGATCTATGGAATAAGTACCCTTCCTGCAACTTTAATGAAAACGTTTAGTAGAACAGCTCTTGAGCATGCCATTAAATCTCTTATTGCTTTTAACTAGAAATGCCTTTGTGGCATTACATATCATATTAATTTTCAGCACACCATTCTTTTAGGTTCTTATTACTACTTTTTCCCACAGTCATTTCCTTGATCTTCTACTTCTCTGTCTTGCTACAATTCCCACATATTTGTGCCCTAACCTCATGCTCCCATATCATCTTTTATTATTCTTATCTCGCCACACTTCCTGTTTCTCTTCTTTGTTTTCTACCCATTTTTTTTTCTTATCCTTGCCCCATCTCCCTTTCAGTGAATCTTCTCTTCCTTCTGCCGACATGATTCCCCTACATGTGGGTTACCTTTCTTATACTTAATGTTCACTGGAACTACATAATTTCCTACAGAAATCAAGTATAGCCCAAATAGACTATATTTACCACTTACTCTGCAATCCTTTCCAAAGGTTTTAGCCCGTTCCATTCGCTCTGCTCACTCCACTCCTCTCCCTACCCCCAAATACCTCCCACCCCAGTTGTACTCAAATTTAATCTAGCAAAAGACCGCTCCCCCTAATATCCAACCAATCAACTCATACATCCTAATCCCAACACAGTCATGTCACTAACTACTACAATTATAATCCTTTGCACTATTCTAGCATTTGCTACATCTTACAAAGACATTTCAATCAATTCTCCCAAACACTTCCATTGTACTCTGTCAACTACCCCTCTCAAATTCCCTCCACACCATTTCACTACTCCAACCCCAAAATGCCTCCTTCCACCACACCTACCTAATTACCAAGCCCACACCTCATCTGAATGCAAATTATTCTTAAAATACCACAAGCATTTCACTGCATATATAAAACATATTCTCCACATTTTCTCTAAACTTACTCTCAGTGGAGACGTGCACCCTAACCCTGGCCCCAATTTCTCCAACCTCTCCACAAATCCCTCTCCAAATAGCTCACCTATCACTCAAATCACACTTAATAAAAAGCCAACAGATCTCCTCATTATGTCTCTTAACATCAGAAGCATCTGTAACAAAATCCAAGACCTCCAGGCATACATACACCTGTATTCCCCTGACATCCTTATCCTAACCAAATCTTGGCTTAAACCTCACATCAAAAGTGAAGAAATACTCCCACCTGGATATAACATCCTCCACAAGGACAAAATATCCAGAAAAGGAGGAGGAGTGGTACTGATGCATAAACATCACCTCAATATCCAAATTCTCACCCAGTCAGCTCTATGCTACCCTAAAATTAAATCTTAAGAAAGCAATCAACTTAATAAGCTGCTACTTCCCTCCAGGCCAAAATATATCCCCCTTGAAAACCTATTAAACTGGGCCAATCTCTCTCTACCCCAAGAAACATTCATACTTGATGACTTTAACATCAACTGGCTATCCTGCAATAATAAACCCCCAGCACTCCACCTAGATCTCCATTGCTTCTCCAGCTTATACAATCCCCAACCAGGATAAATAAAAAACCCAATAATCACACCATTCTTGATTGGGCCCTAGTCAACAAAGATCCTCACTCTTACCTGGCAGGCTCCTTACCTGACTCCCTAAGTGACCACTCCCCAATCTTCCTATTAAAACACCACATAAATATCAGAAAACCCATTGTCCACCGACACATTCGCTACAAAGCTAAATTCAACTCCAGCTCCTTCACCACCTCCCTACAAAAATAAACTGGTCACCTCTAAAATACTTCAACCTAGATGAAGCAGTCCACTACTTTAACAGCACTTTCCTCAACATCCTTATCGCTTATGCCCCCCAAAGATGTGCCAAAATCCAAACTAAAAAATCCCCCTGGCTACAAAAAAACATCAAAGACCTTATGAAATCCAGAGATAAAATATGGGAACAATTGCACACAACCAAAAACCCCTCAGATAGGTAACTACTTCTTGAACTACGTAACAAAGTCAAAAAGCAAGTAAAAGCAGACAAAGCCCTTTTCTATCAGACATCTCTAAACTCCTCCCAAAACAATCCAAAGCAATTCTGGTCCACAATTAACTCTATCCTCTGCCCAGGGAAGGTAACCCCCCCCCCCACTAACCACCCCTCACTCCATCTGTAGCATAGCTGACTCTTTCAACAAACATTTTACAGAGACCATTCTATCCCTAACTAAAAAACACTTCCCTACATCAAAATCCCCCACACCCAAACCAACTCCACCCCTCCCTCCCTTCTTCCTTTCCACAGTACCCACCTCCAACATAAAAAAACTACTGACAAAACTTAAACCCACAAGACTAGCAGCTGCCCACAGAATACTTAAAAATAGCAGCTGATGTTTTAGCTTATCCCATTTCCATATTAATCAACCACTCCATATCTGAGTCCTATGTGCCAGCCTTATGGAAAATATCCCACATCATACCCCTACACAAAGGCAGCCCCAAAACAGACATCTCCAACTACTGACCCATTGCCATCCTCTCGCCTCACTCCAAGATACTTGAAAAATGTATCATCTCACAGATCTCCAATTATCTCCTAGACAATAATCTCCTCTCCTACACACAGCATGGTTTCAGACCACACCATAGCAACACAACTGCTCTACTCTCCTTCACTAACACCATTTTCCAACATAAAAACAATGGCCTTTTCTCCTCTGCTGTATTTCTTGACCTATCGAAGGATTTTGATATTGTATCACATGATCTTCCACTCTCTGCACTCTCCAACCTCTCCTTTTCCATATCTGCCATCAATTGGTTCCAGAGTAGGGTTGCCACCTTTGCAAATGTCCAAAGTGGGACATTTTTGGTACAAACGTCAGATTTTGCAGGCCAAAACATACCCACAGCCAGTACAAAGAACAGAACTTCATTTGTTTGCCTAAATAAAAACTTATTCTTGTAGCATTTTAGTTGCTTATTCTATTTCTTATAACATTTAGGTGCTTCAGATACAGAATAACTGTTTTATGCAACTATTACATAAAATATAGGAAATCATTTTGTCCTAAAATCTCAGGACATTTGCCAATTTTACAATTTTGTTGCAGGAGACTAATGCCCAATGAGGGACTGTCCCTCGCAAAGTGGGACAGGTGATAACCCTATTCCAGAGCTATCTACACAGCCACCAGCAGTCAGTTGTCTGGCACAACAATCTATCCTCTCGCCTCCCTGTTACTCTTAGGGTTGCCCAAGGCTCCATCCTTGGCACCTTACTTTTCTCCATTTTTACCAATGACCTGCACACCGCCACCAAACATGTCTCCCTCATACAGTATGCAGATGACGCTACTCTCATCTGCTCAGCTCCAGCTCTAACAGAACTACAACAGATCACTCAAGGATCTTTCTCTTTTGTTGAAAGTTGGCTATTAAATGCTCAACTCCTCCTCAACCCAAATAAGACCAAACTCCTCACCTATCAACCCTCAAAATCTACCCCGAACATCCCTCATTTCAACATACTTGTCAAAGACAACACTTCCATCTCACCAACAGCCCACACTAAGCTACTCGCTGTACAGATTGACAACAAACTCAAATTTGACACTCACATATCACTCACAATAAAAAAAAAGTCCACAAAAAACTGGGTGCCTTGTATAGAAAACAACAATACCTAACCAAACCAGACAGAATCTCTACCGCAACTTCCCAACTAATCTCAACCCTACTCTATGCATCACCCATACTCACAAATCTTCGAAATCAGACCTAAAGAAACTCAAAGCCTGCAACAATAACATTGCAAAATTTGCATCAGGGGACTCCCACTGCAGTCACCACTGTGTCTCCCTTAGAAACCTAGACTGGCTTGAGCTCCCTCAACTCCTACACTTAACACAACTTACCTTTGCTCATAAACTTGTAAACCACACTCTTAAAATTCCCTCACTTCATACACTTCTCCAACCCTACCAATCCTCCAGACCCCTTCACTCCTGCAACAAAAATCTACTCCAAGTCACCAAACCCAACAAATCTGCAGGGGGAGCGCTATTCTCCTACACCATATCCAAAATATAGAACTCACTTCCCACTGCCATATCTACCCTCCCTTCCAGCAGTCTCTTCAAAAATGCTCTTAAAGCACACCTAAAATCTCACTGGCTATGTCCTTGTCCATATCCCAACTAACCCCCCCCCCTTCTCCTGTACTACTAATTAGCTGCCAGCTCTACTATTAGCTGTCAACAGGTTATCAGTATTTCATTACTATTTCATATCCTTTAACTAGCAGATGATTGCAGTACGATGTTTACTCTTTTTTCTATGTGAGAAAGCAATACTACTAGGCAAAGGTCTTGCACCTTATATTGTTATTATACTCTGACATATGTCATTACCTGTCACGACTGTGTCTTTGCTAAAAATACGCTATTTTTTTTCATCTGATATGATAGATTGTACTCTTATATTATGTAAATCTCATATGTCTGTATTTATGGAGCTTTTCTCCCCAGGCCTCCGCTGAAAATGGGCATATACCCAGTTGGACTTACCCGGTCAACAAATGTAAAATAAAATAAAATAAATATAATTCATGTATAATGCTTAATACTTAAAGTACTATTTGTACATGACAAAATATGTGTTTAGTTCTTAATTTACAGAATATATTGCAATCTTGAGGTTTTATTTTAGATTGAAATTTATTACTGTACATTTTGTGTGCTGGAAATTTATTTTCAGATAGATTAAAATATGTTCCTGCATGTTTTTACTGCTGGAAATATTTTACATGGGCTGCCACTGAAAATGGTTATAGCCCAGTTTGAATTTCCCATTTAACAAAATAAAAATACTAATGAATTAATATTATTATTGCACCTATTTATTTTACTTGAGAGGTGGGCTGTAATTGTGCACTTGACAATATCTTAATGATATCTGCTTTCATCATGCTGGGTAAAACCTGACTTTATAGCTACAGTCTAAACAACAATGCTGAATATTATAGTCAGTTTCTTCTTAGTGGCTGCATACCCACTTAATGTTTTAAATTGTTAAACCCTGACTTTGTAGTTACTACTTAAGCTTCAATCTCATCTGCTATAGCAATAGCTGCTTCTTAGGAAAACTTCTATCTTCTCAAGCAATGCTAATCTTCTTCACATCATCCAAGATTTAGCATTCTGGCCATGTTCCAGTTGCATCTGCCCTTTCTACCTGAATCCTCCTGTAAGCTAGGACTTCCTGATTGTTAGGAATACCTCAGTACTATCCACAATCAAAAAATTCACTGAGACGTAAAAACATTTTTTTGGCCAGACAATTATTTTTCAAAATACAATTTGACAGCTACTAAGGTTACACATAATGCAAGTCATGCAAACATATCATGGCAAACAAAAGACAATAACAAATATGTGAAACAAAGAACTGGTCAGCTCATGTGGCACCTTTTGGAGTTTTTTTTTTCTAGTCATGATGCACGTTCTTAAATTGTTAAAAGAATAATACAATCATCATTTAGAAACAGCTAAAAAGCATGTTTTCAAACATTCAGCAGTTTCACATGATCCCATTTGTAATTTTACTTTGTACCAACAACACTGTATTCATTACAGAACTTGTAATAAAAAAGGACAAAATGCAATGACATATTATCCACAGTTCTAATTGATTCTCCTAGATAGGCAATGCTCCATAACATCCATTTATTTATAAGGCAAAACTATGGGCCAGATTCAGGAAGCCTCCGTGTAAGAGTTATAACTCTTACACGGAGGCTGCAGTTAAATGGTGTGATGTCAGCATGTCATGCATATGCATGAGGTGCATGAGGCATGCTGAATCACACCGTAACTCTTACACGGTCTGTGTAAGACAGTAGGGGGCGTGTCCATAGGCTAAGCCCTGCAAGCGGACACGCCCCCGGAAGTCTAGAATGGCTGAAAGTAAACAGCCACGAGAGAGGCCATGGAAATGTGAATAAACACACTACACAACATATGCCCCCACAGACCAGCAATGTAAAAAGTGAACAGATGTTATAAAATGAAAATAAAAACTGTTTTATTTTTTTTAAACCCCGTAAATGTTTGCTACTGTGTGCGCGGGTGTGCTACTAGCGCAACTGCAGTTAGCAATCAGTGGAGAAGGATATAAGAACTAAATATGCAAAGTAAGCCAAGAAGTAATAGCATAGTGGTAGAGTTGTCGGCTTAAGAGCAGGCAGGTAAGGTTCGAGCCCACACAACAACCTTTTTTTTTTTGTAAATAAGCACTAAAAAGGCCCCTGACAGTATTGTACAAATGTAAAAGTATTTCCTTTTGTAAAATGGAATGAAATGGAGCATATATTTTCAAGTAATACAATAATAAAATTATTTAGAAATGTAGTGATAGCTAAGCTGCTGTGAGACAGAGTGCCCATAGCTGAGTAGTGTTTCAAAGGCTGCAAAGTGGTTGCCCATAGCTAAGCACTGGTTTAACAGGCTCAAACTGTGTGCAACTAGCTGTGCTTAGCTCAACATGCGTGTTACTAGCCAATTAAGGTTTATCCCAGTGCACACCGTTTGCGCGGAGGTGCGTGTCGCTCCCACAAGCTAACCGCCGGTGAGCATGCGTTAGCTCCGCGCAAACGAGCGCAGACCTGGTTTTAAGTGCTTAAAAGTGCTTTTGGCATGTTTGATTGACAGGTCCTCAACTCATTTCTAGACAGTCATGAAAATTAAAAATCAGTGGTCAGATTCGAACCCAGGATACCATGCACTAGAGTCAAGGTACTAAACCACTAAGCCATGACAGCAGTACTTAGAAATGCAGAAATAGCATATATATAGGATATAATCCAAAATGGAGCATGATAAAGCAGTTTCTGTGAAGTAGATACAATTCCAAAATGGCCAATCATAGAAATGTGCGGAAAAATCGGCATATATAAGCCCCATAGGCGGGAATACACAGCAGAAACGATTGTAGAATAGACCTGCAGGCAGAATGAGTGCAGTAGGGGAGGGACGTTGCTTTTGAGCACAGCGGTGGGGCATTGAGGAGTCCAGATACATGGTCTGGCTCCTAGTTCACCATCATGAGGCCCAACTCATGCAGGGCCAGGTCTCATGGGGAGCATACAGGGCGGAGGCATGGGACCAGTTGGCTCATGATCTCACTAGTGCTACTGGGATTCCACATACTGGTGAGCAGGTCCGTCACCACCATGCAGACCTGAAGCGACGTAAAGAAGACCAGTTGACCCAATGGATCCAGGAGGCCTGGGATATGCCCAACGCCCCACTACTGAGTAAGTTACATTTTACTTATGTATGTAAGGAATTCAACTAGCTGATACCATGGAGATGTGTATTCCAATATTACTTGTTTTGTATTACAGCTGCAGGTGTCCGCTCTATGAATCAAAGGGCGCATGACCGCAGGCTGGTGCGGCTGCGCCACCATGCAGGTTAGTAACCCCACCTAGTACTTGTAAATAAATATTATAGTGTAGCACGTAGCAGAACACTGCAGTGTATTGATTAAAAGTAATAGAATGTGCAAGCAACAAGTGAAAGTCTGCAGGTATGGCTGCAACAAGTTCATCAGTATGCAAGTGAAACTGGAAATATAATTGATAGAAATAAATAGTTCTGTAATACAGATGTCCCACCATAAATTAAATGTAGTATAACCTGCAGTAGTCTCAAGAGTACAGCCTCAGAAGCTGAGTTAATCACATGTGAGATATATCCCCTTTTGAAATGCTGAATCATGACAGAAGTGAGGCTGCTGGAAACTGTTTGAATCACCACAGGTCTAATATGTGAAAAAAGCCTAGAAGTACCAACCTGAGCTGTAAAATAGCAGGATGTGTGAGAGTGACTGAAAGGATCATGTATCAATAAATAAAGTAGTAATAACCCCTGAATATATAAGCCTCAGTGTGGTTCTACAGAACTACATGCATGTGGGAATTAAAAAGTAACATCCCAAACTGATTGCAGTGTGTTTGAATCTTGAATGTTTAAGCCAAAATCTGTATATGGTGATGACAGTCAACAATTTTCAGATAGAATGAATGATTGTCTGACATACTAAACATCCATAGTTGCCCCCTGCCCTGTCATCAAAGTGTAGCAGGAGGATGTATCTGATCAAAGTCACAATAACTAGGATAGTGATGTATCTGTAACAGGTCTAGCATGACAGTCAATAAAGAATCAATTTGAAACTATCACCCAATTGTGTTTCTATTACAAATGTATATTAATGTATAATGTATGAATGTGTCATCATTTTCTTTCCCCACCCCACTCTATAATTGCAAATTAAAAAACTCACTAAATATTGGTATGTGAACATTTCATTAACCATGGACATTTGTCCTGTTGTTTCAAAAATATATGCATGTCCGTTGTTGCATGTGCCCTGTTCATACCTGCAAACCTGATGGCCTGTTGCCATTAATCAACCCTGCATGTTGTTTGATTGAGTATTTCTGTTCAAATAATGCATGTGATATTGATATGCCTGTTGTTCAATGGTGTTAATATCTGGGTGTTTGTTTAATGGGAATACCAATGCATGCTGTTACAACTAATTTGAATGGAATAATATGCTACTAACCCAAACTAACATAACATACTCACAAACCCAGAACGCTTGTGAAGGCAGGTCCCAGTGGACCCACCTCTCCCACCTCATCTGGCGACTGCACCTGGCACTAGTGCCCAGCCTGGACTGTCCTCCGGTGGCCCTGTGCCACCTTCAGGTGGAAGCGCTGCAGGGGATGGGGCCAGTCTCCCTCTGCAAGCGTGGCCGGAGGAGCCCATCCACTCACCCTCCAAGGTGTCCGGTCTGTGGTGCGAAGGGAGATCCAAGACTCTGTTCATGGGCCCCTACGCCAGCTTGAGGCCTGGGTGGCACAGCTTACGGGCATGCCCGTTGTCCCGCCTGCACAGCCCCCAGCACAGCCCCGTCCTGGGCTGTGAAGGAACAGTGGCAACTGCCTATGGGTGGGGATATCAGTTCCACTGTTGCCATCTGTGGGCTCATGTGCCCTGGATATCCCAACCTCCATCCCCGTCAATTGTGTAACCCCCCCCACATGCCATACAACGCCCCTGTATGCGTCTTGTCTGTCTTGTCTGTTAACCTACCCAACCTACCTCCCCAGCTATACTGACTACCTCACCTGACATACCACTCTCACCTGAAAAAAAAAAAAAAAAAAGGGCACTCTGTACCCACAAAAAAATTACGCCCCATACATAGCTGTCCATGTTGCACACATGTCCGCTGGACATTGAAACTGTTAATTACAATTGGCTGTACAACAGGTATTAATGTTGTCCTGACACCTCTCTCAGGGGTGGAAGGTTTCAAATGTCACACCAAATTACATACAAATGCACAGCTGTTGCTGAGAAAGACATGGGCAGCTATGGGCCTCACCTACATCCTTCCTGCAAATCCCAAGCTTGTTTCCCTACTGTCTTACCCTCTTTGTGACCCCTTTTCACCACTTTCCTGTCACCCCTTTTTCTTTTCTTTCAAAGAAAATAGCGAGGGTGTGCACTTGTGTGCGCGGAGCTCACCGCCAGTGCGCATGCGTGAGCTCCGCGCAAACGAGCGCAGACCTGGTTTTAAGTGCTTAAATGTGCCTTTGGCACTTTTGATTGACAGGTCCTGTACTCATTTCGAAAGAAAAATAAAGTACCACTGCCAGTCTCGAACCCAGGACCTTGGTAACACTAGTCTGTCTGACCTACCACTAAGCCATGACTCTCATATAAGAACATAGTGCTAAAATAAATATAACATGTAATAGTAAGAATCAATATAAAGGCAATATAGGATGTGCACTACCCAAAGCATGTCAGGTAGATTTTTAATGCCCGAATTACTGGATTCCCATACTAGTTTAGTGTTAACAGAAACAGTCCTGCTAATTGTTAGCTTGTACATAATAATGTAAGGTAATGTACATATATGAAAGTATTATATGTACACACACACACATATATATATATATATATATATATATATATATATATATATATATATATATATATATATATATATATATTAATACATATGAAATATAGTGGTAGGTGTCAGTATTCATACACACTCACTACAGGAAACAGTGAAGATAAATGCAGCAACCAAAATCTGCAACACAGCCTGACCCCTGTGAGACTTACTAACCATTTTAACTGCTTAAAGGTGCCTTCAGCACTTTGATTGATAGGCCCTGTACTCAATTTGAAAGCAAAATAAAAGCATACTATTAGGCCCTACCACAAGACCATTGTAACACTAGTCTGTATGACCTACCAGTAAGCCATGACTCTCATACAGGAATATAGTGCTAAAATAAGTAGAACATGTAATAGTAGGAATGAAGATAAAGGCAATATAGGATGTGTACTACCCAAAGCATGTCAGGTAGACTTTTACTGTCCTAATTACTGGATTCCCATACTAGTTTAGTGTTAACAGAAACAGCCCTGCTAATTGTTAGCTTGTACTTAATAATGTCAGCTAATGTACATATATGAAAGTATGTATATGTACACACATATATATATATATATATATATATATATATATATATATATATATATATATTAATACATATGGAATATAGTTGTAGGTGTCAGTATGCATACACACTCACTACAGGGAACAGGTGAGAGAAATGCAGCAACCTGAAGTTACAACACAGCATGAATCATGAGAGACTTACTAACCTTCACACTCACAGAACACTGTAGACAGCATAGCAGCATGGTCCACGCCCTTACAATCTGAAAGGGCAACGCCTATCTCACATACCCTTTTATAGCACTGTTCTGAAATCACAGTGAAACATGCAATCAGTACACAACTGGCTGCATGCAATTAGCAAATGCTGCCTTACAATTGGTGCAGAGGCCATCACATGGACCCATGCAGATACCTACAAAAGCATCCAGTACTAACACTCCACACATGCAATACATTCATTGCACAAAACCAACGGAGAAAGAGAGAGAGAGAGAGAAAGAAAAAAAGAAAGAAATAAAGCAATAAAGGCAGTGAAAATAAAAACTGCATCAGCACAGCAGCAAAAGCAGCAGCAGCAGCAAACAGCAAGTAGCAGCAGTGACACAGCAACAGCTGACACAAACACAGGTAATGCAAAGTAGCAGGTTAATACTGTGTTTACTGTGAAACCTCCAAATGTATCATAGTTCACTATCTATAGGTATGTCCATGAGATAGGTTGTGTGTACATAGTCCTGATATATATACATATGTAATATTGCTGTACATGTCTTCCATAATTACAATTTGCATAGCTTAGAACACAAGGCCAGTTATGCATATGATGCAGTAGTTCCCCAGGGTCAGTAGAGGTTCCTCCTCATTGGTGTGGGACCACTGTGTATGTATGGCACTGTTCAGGTACATATCCTGTAGTATGGCCAGGGTTTAATATCAGTCTGTAATGTGGTGCTATGTCCTCTAGGGGTGAACGTATCACACATCCAGGGATACCATTTTGTAACAGTAATGCTGTGTGTTCTGCAATGTTAAGGGTGACCCTCACCTGGACATGTGAGATGATAGGGAGGTTACATTCATCTGTGATAACTAATTCCACTTGTGTAGGAGAATGGGGGGGGATACCTGCACCCAAACTGTCTGCAAAAATGTTGCCAATATCTGTGCATCTGGTGAATGTGAATCATCTTACCACTGCTGACCACAGATGCCTTGCCTTCATGTGAATCTGATCTGTGCTGCAGTAACCTCCTGTTATTGTTATACAATGTGCCTGTATCTGTAGTCCACTGGACAGGATAAATAAGTGGTGTGCATATAGTCTGGGTTAGATATGTGTGTGCACATTACATGCACTATGTGGGATGTCTGTGGTAAGCTTTTGCAAAGGGGCCAGCAGTGTGTGTTGTGGCTTCCACTGGCCCAGTGGGCTGCATGGATAGCATCACAGTCCTAACTAGTGAATAACTGTGTAATTACATACATACATAGCAAGGTAGTCTACTGTGCTTGTGGTATTGTTGGGATATATATATCCAGGCTGAGTAATGTGTGTCCACATCACAGTGTTGGATGGCAACAGACATACAGTATGTTGTGATGAACACCCAGAGTGTTTCAGAAGTGTTGCCTGTGCAGAAATATCTGGCCATTACCTGTGCATCCCCCACAACACACACACATGCAACATATGGCAGAAGTACAATAGCAGTACACATAGGTTCATAGGTTCATACTAGGCTATTTGCCCTAGGGCATTGATAAGCCTAGCCAAATGTGTTTGTCTTTTACCACCCAATTAAAATTTATGTTGCTATGCCCTTTTCCGAGGTTAGTATACTGTGCCTCTGTCTAACAGTGACATAGAAGTGATACCCAGGGTACAACTATGATCTCCATCCACTCATCCAGATTCCTATGGAAGAGAGTCAATGAGGGACTCTGCCTAACCTGTACTGTGAGTTCATTACAGAGTGAAGGGAGCCTCTGGGTTATGAATCTGTCCCTCCAGCATGTCATATTTATTTCAGTGCTAAGGTTCAGGTCTCTTGAGCGTGTGGCTGTATGGGATTTTGATTTCCTGAGGTGCAGCATGTCCATTACTTCTGGGTTGGACATGGCTGTATATGGCAGGCACAGACTGCCTCTGAACAGGCAGTATGCCACTGAGTCCAGCTGGAATTTCTTTAACTGGGCAGCATATGGCATCTGTTTGAGCCCTTTGATCCTCTTGATGAGGTACTGTTGGGTTTTTTCCAGTTGCTGTAGGTGTCTGGTTAGGTACATCCCAAAAGGGGCATTGTACTCAATTATAGGCCTGCTGATGGATGAGTAAAGAGGCACGATGACCTCCCCTGATGTACATGTGAATCCCTTCATGATTAGCTGGGCTATATAACATGTTTTTCAATCCACTTTGGCCATGTGGTTGTCAAATGACAGATTGCTATTAAGTTTGTTCCCCAGGTCCCCAATTACGTCTTCTGTACTTAATGGCTTAACACCTATGTGGTACTTTGCCACCAATGTGGAGGTGTGGGTATCTTTGATGAATATTGATACTCACCCTCCTTTTGTTGTTTGGTCCAAGTGTTGGGGCCGACAAGAATGGTAACAGGTATAACTTGGTAGTGCTGGTGTGCTCTTGGAAAACCTGAAACAGGTTTCTGTTACTGCACAGATATCGATGTCCATAATGCTAAGTAGAGTTTTGAGTGCGTGTATCTTGAGGTTTAGACTTCTGGTGTTGAGTAGCATTACTCTTAGTTCCTCATCCTTTGTGATATGTATGGATGTGGGTTTGCCTTATGAGCCTAGCCTAATAAAGGCACTATGGGTGTAGCAAGAGCCTTTGCCAAAATCCAAAGCCCAGGGGTGACAGGTGCAAGCTGTCCCTAGCAAAGCATTGTGGCTTGTACAGCATATCATCCCAAGCTGACAGGCATTGGATCACCTTTGAATGACACCAGTACTTCAGTCAAGTGTTGAAAGTGATCATCTTGCCTTGATATTGTGGCATCATTCTTGGTGAGGGTAAGATGCTACTCAAGGTCAGGGTCATACTGTCTTGGGCTACATGCTCAGAGAGCTCCTTTCTGTCTCTTTGCATGTAGTCCAGGGAGGTATGTGTCAGGTCATTCACATCAGCATGGACAATGAGTGAGTCATATTTGTACTTGCCTTGGAGTTACTTGAGTGCTTGTGTTATGTGGCGGGTCGTAGTGCCTGACAGGCTGCACACTGTGACCCTCTCCTCATTCAGCCTGGTGAACGTGACATCAGTGTGACTGATGATAGAGTCACCTATTACAAGTGTATGAGGTGTGTTGTTTACTGTTAAGGGCTGTGAGTGTCCAGCACATTGGCTTTGTGAGATATGTGTTGCACGTGTATGGTTATGGGGTAGCGGTTGCTTGGGTGTCTGCTTTGGAGGTCTCTGCTGCTTAGGCAGATCTTTATTTTGATCCTCTGAGTATGTTTTTGTGTGATTATGTGTTTGTTTTGCTGTCGTGGTAGGTCTATGTGAGACTGGTATTGTAGTGAGTGTGGTGTAGTGAGTGTGGTTTCCTTCTCCACCTGACTGGTTATGGCAGTATTGAGTAGAGAGAGCCTAGCCTCCAGTTTGGTATATGGTTGCATCACTCACATGTGTTTGGATTTGTTGTTAGGAGGAGGGGGTTGTCTGTGTACATGAGGCTGTTATAACATTGCCTCTGGATTACCACACTCACCAGCTGGACTGGAGAGGAGATTGACAACTGACCTTTGGACATGCTAGAATACTATTGTGAAGTCTGTAATAATTGAAAACAAGGTCCAGTGGGGAGTGAGGGTGTACTGATATTAATTTCTACTGCTGACTGATATAATAGCTTCAGTGAGCAAGTGCCAGGTAACTTAAGTGCAATGTGTTACAATTAAGTAAATGCAAAAACGACAAGCAGTCACTTTCTGTCAAGTGTAACAAGGAAATAAGTACAGTAAGCGATGCAGATATCAGTAGTGATTCACAGAAGTGCTGAGAAGCTGTGTATTATGTGTAATTAGTGTACCAGTGAAATAACAAGCTAACAAATAACAAGCATATAAACAAAGCTAGATCCAGGAGGCTTGGATGTAGTGTATGCTACAGCAAACAAGGTGTACCAATGTCAGTAAGATACAGTTCAAATATGCAGGCACTATAAACCTTAAACCAGAAGTTCCCAGCTATGAATGGCAGAGTACAGCCTATTCTCACACAAGAGTGCAGACCACAAACCTTGTTAATGTTAAATAACTGGCCTGAAGCCCAACTGCTTATACCAGAACTAATACACTTGGACACTGGGCTCTCAATCAGCAGTTCCCAACTTAGAAGGATGACAGCTACCTGTCCTGCCACCACAGTGCTTGCCACAAACCTTCCTAATGTAAAACAACTGGTCTGAAGGCCAAGTGCTTAATCCAAAAGACGTAGAATGATAGCTACACTTTAATCAAGTTACAACCAAGCAGTAATAACTACAATTTTAATACTTTATGTATAGAATGTGTACCATATATTGCTGACATACTATGCTGATATCCTGTTTGTGTACTTTTCCAGGGAGATATGGGGCAAAAAGGAACCCTGCCTACTCTGCTGCAGAGGACAAAGTGATCCACCAGAGCCTGGTGCGTGACTATGACATCTTGTTTTCACGCACCATCCAGAATCAGCAGGAGAGGTCTGCACTGTGGCAAAACCTTGTCAGCAGGATAAATGATGTTGGCATGCATGATAGGACATATGAGCAGGTGAGACATCACTGCAGTGATTTGATTAGAAATGTCCGCCAGCGTGCTGCAGATATCCGCAGGCAACAGGTTGCCACAGGTGGGGGGGTGGCAACACATCCCCCCCTCACCAGACAGGAGGGGCTACTGCTAAGTGTCGTGGAGCCAGCCCCAGAACAACAACAGCATCAGACTTGCATAATGATGGAGGTTGGATCCACACAGCAGCAAGACACTGAGTGTGCAGGTAAGATGCCATATGTACATATGACTGTTCTGTACACTGTTACTTCATGCATGCATAAGGTGTGCACGTGGTATGTATCTGTCATCATGATATGTAATTGTGCATGTGTGATACTGACATTATGAGCAGCTGATGTGTATAAGGGAACTGGTGTACTACTGTACTGTATCATATGCAAAACAAATGGCACACTTGTGCCCACTGACATTACTTTCTTCATATTTCCAGGTCCCTCCCATCTAGCAACGAGGCAGGCCATACATGCTGGTGAGTGTGTTTATCATTACCTGAAAAACAATTTATAATACTAGTAAGAGTAGTGTATCTCTGTAGTATACATGCTGGTGAGTGTGTTTAATAATACCTGCAACACTCACATTAATACTAGTAAGAGTAGTGTAACTCAGTACTGATGTGTGTGTGTACTGTGGGGTGTGCATGTGTGCCTGTGCCCATGTGTGCATGTGTGTGTGTGTCCATGAGTGCATGTGTCCATTTCTGAATGTGTGCATTTGTATTGAAGTGCATCACTGTAACATATGTGTTGAGACTGTAACCTGTGTTCCCTGTTTCCCTCCTGTAGGTTCTGGTGCTGCTCTGGTGACCTGCAGCAGGGAACCTGAATCTTGTGCCCCAGGTACTGATGATGATGAAATGTCTATAATGGTGCAGGAAGGTGTGTCTGGGTCCGCCATTGGTCAGCCAATTGACAGTACACAGCTGTCAACCCCTTCAATGCGCACAGTCATCCTGCCTCTGGCAGCTTCCCTGTAATCTGGTTGTTTCCTTTTTCCTTTCTGTTTCCTCAAGGGGAGCAATGTGCACACCAGCATAAGCACACTCACAGTGACTTAAACGCGCGCACACATCCTTACACGGTTTGAACTGGGCTGATTCATGGTAAAACGCACGCACACAGCTTTATACATCAGGCAACAGGCTTCCTGATGTTTACATTGCCTTCCACACGTGCACAACCGCGCAAACCATTTAAAACGGTTTGCAACACGCTCCCACATGTTGAACCTGCCTTACACGCTGCATGCCAAGATGCACATATATCAAGAAAGTTTGAGTGTAGGGATAGTGTGCACCCTCTATTTCTTGACTTTCCTAGTGTTCTGTTGGGACACACCTCTCTCCCTGATGTCTGTCTGTCATCTGTCACGTTACACTGCCCTCCAATGTGATACATTTATTTCTATCATTCCCCCCGTGATGTCACCTACCTCTTACTCTATTCCTCCCCCTTCTATAACTCTTACACTACTCAGAAAGTACTCATTATCTATTTGGCAGTGTGATTCAGTATTGTAACCCTCATTTACATAGGATTGCCTAGTAATGCTTAGTTACATCTCTTAGACTGAGCTTCCCCCCCTTGGCAACCACTACACAGTGGCCATATTGTTTTTGGTCTGCTAGTCCCTGCATTGTCATTCCATGTAATACATAAAACCCAAAATTGTGGGCTTATAAGCTTCGGTTTTCACTTTTAGGCAGCGCACCCCGTTTGCGCGGGTGTGCGCTGCAGTTAAACATCAAAATCCCATGGGAAAAAAAAGTTATTTTAAATTATTTTGCAACACTTTTTAATGCCAATGGCCACATATTTGGCCATTGGCATGCTAGATAACACATATGCACCCTTTATTTGGAGCTGACATAGCTCCGTTGTCAATTTTGCAGAAATGTACTCAGTTGTCAGCTGAGTACATTTCTGCAGCTAAAACGTCCATTACACGGACTGCTTTGGGCTTCCTGGATCGCTCAAATAACTCATTTGCATATCTTTCAGCTGTAAATGAGGTATTGAGCATTTCCATGCCCAGTCCGTGTAAGAGACGTTTTAGCTGTCTCTTACACGGAGGTTTGGGCTGTTCCTGGATCGGGAGGCTTACACGGAGGCTTACACTACTCTTAAACTCCGTGTAAGCCTTCGTGAATCCTGCCCTATGCCTTCCATTTAAACTTGCAGCATACAGCCACCATACCAATGTCTCACAGAATACAAACATGTTTTTTTTAGCTTACCTAGAATTAACTTTGAAACAGAAATTCATCTTCATAATTATGTCTTCTGACTTACATTTTAAGCTTGTTCATATATCTAAAGAGTTCTCATTCTAATGTATTCATTTAATATATGCATTAAGCTTTTATCTACTGAAGAAAGTGAACATAGATTAGAGTCTGAGCTACTTCAGATAATCATATGATTATTTTATCCTCAGATTTGAACTGAGAAATAACTCAGTAGGATAGACATGAGGTGCAGGAAAAAAAACAATAAGCTGGAACTACATTTAATGACCTGAGTGTTTGTATGTTAGCACTGACTTTGTACATTTATATGCATACATGCTCTATAATTATCATGAATTCCTTAGTGCCTTCTTTGTGGTATTGTCATTGGTTAGCATGCCAATGGTATAGTATCAGCTCCTTTGGGATTTAAAAAAAATACAGCTTTCTAAGCTGTACCTAAATTATCTTAAATTTGTTTCACTACTTGGAATGTTTGTATAATATTTTCATCTCATACAGTCTCCCTTTTCTCACTGAGAATAAATGCATCTTTTATGTACCTATAATAGCTTCTGAATTACTTGTCTGTTCATCTTTATATCAACAAGATCAATATTTGACCTCTACAAATCATGCTGCACATAGCAGCCATTCTGCATTTGTTTTACATACTGTCACTGCTTTGATTGCACTTCTACAAGCCAATCTACAGCCTACATTTACCCTATTTTTGTCCTGATGTACTAAATTATGCAGTTTGTATCCTGTTAGTATTCTTTTATTTCTCATATTCCATGATATTTCACTCACTGAAGACTGGTCTACAATATCCTAAATTTTATTAAGTAAGCTGTACCACTTGTTTCCTCAGGTAATAATGACACATTTTGTTCAGTATGTCACAATGAGGTATTATTTTATCCTTTAAACTGATGTCTTAATACTGTCAGCTATCATGCCGTACTGCAAAAAATGTTTGTCCATAAGCACTTTCTATGCCTATCGTGATATTCATGTATGAAATCCTGTGTGTATTGTGAAAAGTCATATACACATTCTAAGCATATTGTAAAAATGTCTGCTAAACTGCATTCCCTGTTAATAAAATTCTAACAAAGTCTTGTTATTACCTAGCAATACCCATCTGTTAACTATGTAGAGACATCTGAGACCAATGTCTGGTTAAGTGACTTGCACAAGGTCACATAGCAGGCAAATGAGAAATGGCAGAATGAAACCCTATACCAGAGAAACTGTAGCTCAGAGTCTTAACTTCTTGCCAGATGCCAAACACATTGCTGATAGCCTTTTCCTCAAGACAAGAACGCACTCAAATCTATCAACTATTAAAAGTGTCTCACACTTTCTAAATAACCCCTCCCCCCTGATGCACAGACAAAAAAATGTAATTTGATGTCTGATGCATCAAATTTAATTTTGCAAGTAGTCCAGCTACTTTTGTATCAGGATTTTCAATGTATTTTCTAATTATTTTCTCTAACCTTTTGCAACTAAGTTAGACTTTCCACCCTTTATCAATAATTAACATAGACTGGCAGATTACAAACAGTACTACAAGTACATAGATTTATATGGCTTTACACAATACATTTCATCCCCCCCCCACACTATAATAGACAAAAACACCTACAGTCAGTCTTAGACTGGGTGCTCACCAATAAATCAGTGTGATTATCTGCCAACATACCCCATTAGAAGCCATAATAGCTAGGGCAAACAAATTATATATAACCAAATATAAAATTAAACCAAGTTCAACTAAGACACCTTTATTAGAACACTATCTCAGTATAATTGGAATATACTAAAATGCATGCCCCTAGACTCTGCAGTGTCCCACTTCAATGACATTTTCCTAAAAATTCTTAACACCTTTGCTCCAGTCTGCTCTAAAAGAGTCAAATCCAACTCTGCACCATGGCTTCCTAAGGGAAAAAAAGCAACTAATGTTAGAATGTACAAGAACACGTGCTTAATGGGGAGATCCCGGATCAATGGGGTGACAAGAAATCAAAAAATTTACTTTGTTCCAGCCTAAAAATAATATATCTCCCAGCAAAGCAAAGTACAACATAGTTAAAGACCAGCAGACGGTCCAGCCAATTAAGCTTTTAATGACAGGCTTGCTTTGACCCCAAGCTAGTTTATAGGCTTTAGTTCTCTGTCTCCTGTTGGTGCTGCAGCCTTAATCTGTTAGATCTATACTTGGGAGAGAATTGGAGCATGCTGAAAACTAATTTCTGTGCGTTTTCCTGTTTTTCCAAAAATTTCGATCCTTTATCGAATTACTGTGTTGTGACTGTGTTTGTATCTTCTTTTTTTTTTTATCCTGTTATATATCCTGCTTTTAATGTTAGAATGTGACAAAGCATGGAAAATAAGACATAAACATTCAAAACTCAATACAGGTATTTAGACAACTAAAAAGCCTTACTAATCTCCTTATCAAACTAGATAAACAAACCTACTATAATGACCTTCAACACAAACATCAAAAGGCTCTAAACTTTTCTGGTCCTCCATAAGTAGGTTACTGCACTGCAGCCATACTACCACCCCTTCACCAACAATCAGTAACTGTACTGAATCAATCTCCTCCTAGTTCAACAATTACTTTGGTCAGACCATACCATCCTTAATTGACATTGACCCTGCCACTTATGTCTCTGTCTCTCTCTCTCCCGTCAACAAATGAAAACCTCTCCCATCACTTCAACCTTTTCCCCATACCTACTGCTACTATAAAAGTGTTTACTTAAACTGAAGCCCACCACCTTGGCTGCTGACAAACTCTCTTCAGAATATCTAAAAATATCCATTGATATTGCTTTCCCTAGGATTAAAGCAGATAAAATCACTTTAGCTAGCTGATCTAGGAGACTCTCTCTCTCTCTCTTTGATACTCTTCCTGTGGGAGGAATATCTTGTTGAAATTTCAAGTAATTTATTCAGTTAAATAGGCAGATGTACAAGTATTCTTGTTTTAATACATTACATTCAACAGGTAAGTTATTTAATGACAGCTGCAGACAATAGTGGAAGGGTCCAGGACAGCTGATTGTAAGAAATCAGGGAGATGGAAAAATAAGGAGACTGTTCAACTTTATATTAACAAAGCTTTGAGGTTAGTCCTTTGTTTGAATATTCTTGAAAGTCCAGTGAGTGTTTATTAGCTCAGCAGCCTGTCAAACCTCATTCTTAGTTGAAAGTTTTTTTATCTGACAGCACACGAGAGCTACTACTATAGAACTATATTTAAGAAAACACTTTCGCCTGAGCTTCATCAACAAATTATGAAAGATTTATTGCATAACTTTTTCCAGTCGGACATGCCTTATCAATGCTTGTATCACATATAAAATGAGAGTCTGTGCTCAATTTAACAGGGCTTATATCTCCTGAAATACATTATGAAAGACTAGTCTTCTCTTGTTTGGCAAAAATGATTACATTTCCTGCCTATAAAGCTTATATACAAGATTAATGAGACCAGTCCCCATTTAACTTCCTGATACAGACAGACTTTTTTTATATTACATGCAGCCAGAGAAATAGCATACAGTAGAAACAAGTCACAGCGCTCATTTATACAGAGCTCATGGATGTGCACAAGTAGGAGGAAAAATGTAAGCAAAGTCTGAGACTCAGAACTGTTTGTATTTGCTTTTTCTGCACATGGAATAAAAATCCACCAAGTGGTGAACTGCAGACTATACAAAACCTTTAATAAAAATAAGTATCTCAGATCTTCTTACAAGCATTGATAAGGACAAGTTGGACTGGAAAAAGTTCTGTAATAAAGCTTTTATACATTTCTTTGAGGAATATGAGTCACACAAAGGCAGACACAGCCTCTGTGATAGAAAACAGGCTAATAAAGACTGGTGATAGCCTCCTAAAGGCAGGTATTTTCATTTAAATGTCCACATTATGTAAACAGACCATTTGTGAGGTAGCTCTTACCAGTGGTGGGCTCTTTCTGAATTCCCTGGTATGCTTTTTTTTACGTGTACATGTTCAAATAATTGTACATTCTAGACTATAATTGATTTTAACACTAATGTCCCTTTTTATGCATGATACACACTTTTTAATGCTATACAGCTCTCAAAATAATATTATATGCTGTGATAATACCATTGTCTATCAGATGTACGTATATATCTTTTCTCCCCTGGCTTCTGCTGAAAAGGATTTTATTTATGCAATTAGTTATTTATTTGTTTATTTATTTATTTTTTTGCAAAATCAAGTCAGACTTTTCTCGTAAAGAATAGCAAAATAAATAAAATAAATAATGCAAGGCAGAATGGTGAAGGAGAAATGAGGACAGAATGACAAACTAACAGGATAAGTCTAACACAGTTTTAAAGAAAATAGATGCCACTTTGGCTGATGTAGGAAATACGCAGGCCATATTCATATACATAAAAAAGGAAACTAAGCAAGCTGAGCAAAAACATTGGTGAAGGAACTGAAACTAATTGGAATTAAGAGTGGCATGGATGTGAAATACTTGAAACTAAGTGCAGGTTAGCTAAAGTGAGTTTAAAAATAGATGGTTTGAAAAAACATACCTGACAGCATAATAAATTAGCCCCAACATAGTGGGGTAAAATTCTTCTAAAACTAAGGAATACTTCCACTATGGACTTGTACTGTAAAGCCATCAAAAACATATCACTGAAAACTCAATGCCACTATTTTGATAATAGTGAATAAATTCATTACCCAACTTCTGTGTCCATATTTCATAAATAACTTTCCTTCTTTTAATTTATAAGAACTCCTATTCACGTAACTCACTGAGCCCTGACTATAAACATTACATAACATGTATTATATGCACTCACTTTAGTTACTTTCTCCTGTGAAACTTCTACATATTTATACTTTGAATTCAAAAGCATTCTCTTTGTAATTTCTGTGGCAACTATCTCCCTATATTCAACTAACTTTGCCTACTTTAACATGTCTAACTATGGTATTCCTTGAGCCACATCTCTGGCACCTCTACCCCTATTCTCATTTATTCTACTGACTTTTACCTGTCTTACTGTGGTCTTACTTTCAACTTTCTCCCAATGACATAATAGTAAAAGCAGAGAGTAACCTACTAATGTGATGGCACAGAGAGTTAAATCCCTAATCATGTCCCAGGCAACCAGATTTCATTTGTGGCTCAAATGTCTGAGATGCCATCAGGGAGGGATGGACAGGCCCATCCCAGGAGGAGTGCATTCATCTAGGTGTTCCTTCAAGGAGGCATAGTCCATAGAAGGGAATAGCCCTCGGACATAAACAGGTGAATATGAGGGTAGGAATCGAGGAAGGTCATAAATGATAAATCTCCTATTTAAAGTAGTCAGCAGCATGACCCCTCTGATGTTGTTAGGCTCCATGTCAGCTTCAGCTCCAGAACAGAGGTAGTCCAGGACCTGCAGGTGAGACTGGTAGATCCAGCAAAGGACAAGGGCAAGGGCAGTGGGGTAAGTCATAAAGAACAATGCAAAAGAGGAACCAAAAAAAGCACACAGTATCTATAATACAATGAGTAAACTCTTTATTTATTGCCTGTCTTAGCACTACTCGTGCCCCTTAATTCTCTGCTCTTGTTGATTCATCTTTATGTAATTTCACTTAATTTATATTCCCCTATATAAGTGAACATTATCATAGCTTTATGCATAGTCTCATTTACTTAGCTTTGTACACGGGGATAAGATTTTTATTATGTATACATTTGTGCAGTTATCTAACAAAATGTAATGCCTTGTTACCACTTTGCCCTAATGGTTTCTCTTGGAGCTTATATTTGTTGATTGCCTTTCTGTTAGGAGCTTGGGTTTATTGATTACCTTCTAAGCTCATTTCATGCCTTAGAAGGGTCCTTAGACTAGTGTTGTTCCATCTTCAGAAATGCAAAATAAAATAAATAAGGGATCATTTTCAAATGATAGGGCTGGCAGAAAAAACTGAGATGGGGAACAACAAAATCTCTGCAGTATTGGGTCACTGAATTATCCCAAAAAAGCAGTGCTATAGATCCACAAATTGATAAGGTATAAAGGTACATAATTATTAAGATGCACTGCCATCAAATGGGCAAAAAAAGTAATCACAAGACAGCATCCCTGGGAGAGAGATCTAATTATGATGAAAGTGAATGCAGTAGACAATTTCTAGGCACTGCTACATCAGCATTGAGTAGATATGGTTCCACTGTTATGGCATTTAAAACAGGAAGAAGCTGTTGGCTACTTGATATAGCCAGCAATTATAAAAATCAAGTGGCAGGCGATGACACTTTATTCTTATACTAGAGTGGAGATCATAAAGTTATGTGCAAAACCATTGAGGGGTGCTAATAAATAGTGGTATTGTGCAGTTCTTGGTACTAGACAATGAACTTAGAGTGCCAGCAGAGATAGGACTTGGAGATAGAATCATGTGGGGTGATACATTGGCCCTCAGCAGCAAACATTATGTCAAAATCTGCAGTCAGGGCAAGCTATGAATTTCCCCGTGGGAAAGGAAGAGGATTTGACAAACACTCTCACTCAGTACATTGATAAGGCTAAGTGATTTGGCACAAAGCGTTTCTGCCAAAGAGAAGAGAGAAATACAAGGAAAGCTCACCAGACTCCTGATACAAAAAGGAGATGAGCATTCAGATCAGTTCAGGTGATCTAAGGAAGGAAGAAGTGATAGAGAAATAAAGTAAAGAAGAGCAGGAAGGTGCCCAAGAAGTATCCCAAGAGGAAAAGGAGAAGAGGAGTGGTCTGAAGAAACCAAGAGCTAGACAGACAGCAGAGTCAATATTATTAGTCAACTGGCTTGAAAAATTTGCATCAGGCTCAGAACCTGCAAGGTGAGCTAGGCCTTGAAGTAAAACCAAGTAAGTGCAGGACTTTTTGCAGGAGGAAGAAGGACTTGGGACAAATGATGCTTCACTATGTGCATTCTGTTTTCTGTTATTTATGTGCCCTTTAAGTGACCTGAGGAATTGAAGGGGCAAAAGAAGGAGAGCACATGGAAACAGTGGCAGAAGAGGAGGTTTACAGGATGAAGGCTAAGAAGATGAAGAGACTGGACCTTAAACCCTAGAGTGAGGTAAGACTTTTAATGCTTTGTAAAATAAAAAGGGCAGAAGTACTAGCATGGCCAATGGGCCAGGGGTGACTGAAGGGTGATTTCCATAATGGAATAAAGTAATGATTGATGTGCTTTACAAATGAAAATGATATATTGATGTAACATAGAGGAGAGGATATCATCCAAGCCCTCTGAGGGCTAACAAAGGACATATGTAAAGAGTACAGGCAATATAAATATCTATTACTGTTTGTAGGAAAAAAGAGTTATAAGCAAAGAGCTAGTAGGGAATGGTTTCACATCAGATAGATGTAGACTAGGTATGTATAAATTATATATTTTGAACATAGTAGAACAATAAGTTAAAATGGTTAGATGTAAACTTAGTGTGGGTTAGTCCGAAGTTTAGGTAAATTGTTTTGGATGGGAGAATACTTTTTTCATCCTACCTGTCTGTGACTTCAAGCTCTTTCATCCACAGCTCCCTGTTCTCCCATTCCCACGGTTCCCATGCCAATGACAGGTTCCCCAGTGTGACTTACAGCAGGAGGATTTCCCTTCCAGGAGATGTCCTGCATGTAGAGAAGGGACATGCGAAACAAGAAAGTATCAAAATACAGGTTTTGGAGGAATTTTCTCCTCTAGTCCTAAGCCTTTATTGTCATGCATTAACATCAATATCAAATTGGGTGCCACAGGGTTTCACCTGAGCATGTACCCTGCCCTAAGTCCACTGAACTCACCTGACAGGGTCATTGTCAGGGCTTCATCCCTCTACCCCACTGAGATGGTGGATGTAGAATACTTACTGGTGCTTTATAAAAGGGGTAAAGTATGGCAATTATCATGTGTCTCTCTAAAGGTTTCTGCTCTTGCAATTCATTCTGAATGGTAAAGTCATGTATAAAAGAGTTAATGCAGTTCAAATAAGCTGTACTATGACAGCAATATGTAAAAGTACAGATGTTAAGAAGAAGGGTTAAGGACTGCGAAGTAAATGCAGAGTTAGCTAGGGGAGTCAATGGGTGATATATTTCTCAGGGAGAAATACAGTAATAACTTTGCTCAATCCTTTCAGAAGGGATGGAGGGGGAATTTATATTGTCTTTTAGCATGGCCAAGCTACCTTAGGTTCTAACTCTTAAGCAGCAGAGAGTAGTTTAGCATGGGAGTTGAAATGCAGGGGGTCTTGATAAATGTTAGGTTTTGTCTTTCTAAATATTGGGAAAGGACAGGAATATACCTCTAAGAGATGAAATTTGCAAACAGAAATAGGTTCTATTATATTTTTTTAGGGACCAACAGGAAGGTAATGGGGATAGAAGAACCTGTTTTTCCTGATCCTATGGAAATATAACCAGAACCTAGAGAGAATAATACAATTATTAAATTGTTAAGGAAGGGAAAGGAATTAAAGATTCACAGAATTATGTAGTATATTGAATGCAATGATGACTGAAGTGAAGGAAGTTATGTAATGATTATATAAGCATAAGATCCTTTTTATAAACATTGGACATAATAGTGGAAAGTTCTAAAAGAGAAGTATGGAATGTTTATCAACTAAAAAGAAAAAAAAGTCAGAAGTCGTTAACTTTAGTTAAACTTTAATAAATAAACACATAAACAAACATTTGTTTTTAGTTGTTCTGTTGAGTCTTTGTTACAGAATGTTTATATTTTTGTATGGTAGGGAATTATGATGGGGCGGCCAAGGTGGTGCAGCGGTTAGCATTGTCGCCTCACAGCAAGAGGTTCTCTGGTTCAATTCTCAGCTGGGGTGCCTTCTGTGCGGAGTCTGCATGTCCTCCCTGTGGTAGCGTGGGTTTCCTCCGGGTGCTCCTGTTTCCTCCCAAAGACATACAGTAAGTGAATTGGACACCCTAAATTGGCCCTAGGTGTGAGTGTGTGTGTGCCTTCTGTGGAAGGTTGGGTGCCAGGCTGGCAACTTGACACTGTAAAACTCTACTGCCAATCATGAGTGGACAGATGATCCGCTGTGGCGACCCCTAACTGGGAAAAGCCAGAAGAAGAAGATGGTAGGGAATTATGACAGAATACCAGAAAGATATATTATTAATTCTTTAAAAAGAGAGAAGGAGATTTGAGTTAAAAAGGGTGAAGGTAAGAGACATGCTAATAAAGAAGTAAAGACATTTGGTAAAAAGCAAAAAAAAAAAAAAGCTCCCTCTCTTTAGGTAGAAAGGTAAAAATAGAAAAAAGTGAAATAAGGGTAACAGTATAAGAAGCCAGCAGAGAATAATAAAACATGTTCTTTAATATGTAAAATATATGCCAAAATCATAAACTAAACAAAAAAAAATGCTGAAAAATCCATTATTGTATCCTATGGGAAGTCATCAACCCCAGAACCCTATGAGTTGACTCAGTTGTTCAGGATTTGGCAACTTATGCAGACAATGACCTAACCTTTTCACCAACATATGTCCATTGTTGTAAGAAAGTCCTTCTATATTAAACAGCTTATAAACAAAGGGATTGTCTAGAATTAGGGATATCATTGCCCCTCTTTACTCAACGTTCATTAGGCCAGTCATTGAATATAATGACCCTTTGGCATGTGAGTGTTCATACACATGCAACAACTGAAACACCCACTGACATACCTTACTAAAAGGCTAGAAGGCCTAAACAACATGTCCTACATGTACTGACTCAAAGCTCTGTCACTATACTGCGAATCCTACATGTACTGACTCAAAGCCCTGTCACTATACTGGATATCCTACAGACCGCTAGCAGGTGAGCTGTGTCTGACATACAAGGCATCCTCTGACCCAGCACTGATGGATTTACTGTACATCAGCCAGTCAAATGTCATCAGGGATCTAAACCTTTTCTACAACATCAACAGAACAGCTTGGAGGAGCAGGTATATCTCACAGAGGATACCATTACTCTGAAACAGACTGCACATCCACATAAAACATAGTTCATCTCTGTCAATGTTCAAGCACAACTTGGATCTATGGATGGAAAACAGAAACATAACCCCAGGACTGCCTTCTGTACTACTAATGGACAGAGGCACCTCCTAAATGCTTTATCCCATGTGTGCATTCCCTCAAATTATCTAGGGTATAATCCCAGTTATTCTCATTAGGGGTAATATATAATTATCGACCGTGGGATGGGTAAGGCCAATCTCTAAACAAATGTGATAGGTTAATTTCAGTACAAAAAGGGAAAGTGGCTAGGCTTAAAATGGCCCGCAAGGGTAGTTAGCTTAAAACTTACCTATCAACCTACGAACCTATATATGATGGGAAAAGTAAGAAAAGAGAAATGAAGTGTAATGCTGAAAAATAAGAAAAGTACAAAGACAGAGGTGCAAAGGGAGAAGAAATGTTGAATGAACTGAAATAAGGCGATGAGAGAGGGAAATGTAAAGAGCGTTTCTAAAAAGGATTCATTAGAGTAAGAATTTCATAATGGTAAACAACAGTAAAAAAGAAGCATTTTGGTGATATTAAAGGGATAGGTGAAAGATTGTTTAAAAAATGAGGAAATTTATGGATGAGTAATTACATTTTGGGAAGAAGGGAGAAAGCTGCTTCTTGAAAAACTGACCTCCAGTAAAACTGTGTAATGTGGATAATAAAATAATATTGAAAATATTTCAAATGAGTTTTGAAGTAATTATGGGACATGCATTTCAATATGTAGTCTAGTACAGAAGATTACAAGTAAGGATGCAAAAAAATGTTAATAGTTGTAAATGAAATTGCTGATAGTATAAAGCAGGGGTATTTCAAAACTAAAGTTATAGTATGTGATATAATGAAAGCTTTCAACAATGTACAACATAATCAAATGTGCCAGATTCTTAAGGCAAATATAGGCAAAGTTTTACAATACATACCTAGAGAAACATAGGTAAAAGTATTAGCAGATGAAAAGATTAGTGAGAAGTCAAAAATGTCTCGGCATGCAGCAATGTTGTTGTAGGAGCGGAGTTTTGTTTGTTATTACAGTTAACGCAGAAATTATATAACTAAAGGGAGAAATAGGTGATGCAAGAGAAGTATAAACATCAGATGGTGATTTCGTTAATATGAAGGGATGAAGATGATTTAATAAATATAGTTAATAACAGAACATATGTAAAAGACATATAGGATTAGTACTGAGTAAATAATGTGTAATGTTTAGGAGAATGTGGTGAACCTAAGTCAAATTTATTTTACAATAAATGCTACTGTAGTAGTAGGGCAGAATTTAGAGGAATGGAAACTATTAATAAGCAATTACGGGAGAAGCAAAAACAAATGAGAGAATTAATACAGGTATGGAGGACTGTAAGGAGACTTTTTCTGAATTAAGAATATTTAATTTGTCCAGTTGTATTTGATAAATGAGCTTATTTATGGGAATATTTATGTTATCTACTACAATAGAAAAGGAATTACTTGGAATTACTTTAGGAGTAATATGGGGCCAAGATTCAACCTGCTAAAGGGATAGATATTGTATAATAAAAAAGAGAAAGGGGTTAGGGTTACTAAATCCAGTGTTATATTGGGTTTCGTTACATATGCCCTGGGTATTAAGGGAGGTAAAATATGGAAGTGTGTGATCAAAATACTTTTGTAGAAAAAAATCTAAGGTCTTTTGGAAAATAATATGAAAAGGGAAAAGGGAAGTGTTGTTTGTTGAAGGAGATGTAAGCACTATAACATATTTATCATGGCAACATGTATGCAAACATTACCTGATAAAGGGGAAATGTTATAAAAAATGTTATAAGCAAGTGATGGAAAAGTATTAGTATTTCAACCTGTGGCTAATGTTAATAGGGAGACAAAGGAAGCAATAAAGAGAAGAGAAGAAAGGCTGGAATATATATGGAAACGTGAGGAATTTTTATGGATGGTCATGCTGAAGAAATACCTATCAAAGGACTAATGATATACAGTATCAGGAAACAGTGTCATGCTTCTGGTAAAGAAGAAACTGTTCAACTTTTTATTAGTTAAGATTGTGCAAAAAAAAGCATATAATGCTACCAAATAAATGTGGAATAGAGGAAGTATAGAAGAAATTAAGTTGGTTATATTTCTGTATAGAGAATATGTGAGATGAATAGTGAAAATGTTGATGATACTATTTTTCATGTGTATGAAATATGTGGAAAGCAACATGTAAAGCAATATATTGTAACAAGAAATTTGATCTAAACATTACTGTAGACTAATCAAATCAAACCTAGATAATCGTAAACTTTTCTGGAAACCAATAAATAATCCCCTCCACCCAAGCCATGCTACCACACCTCCTCCAACCACCAATAACAACACTGATGGGACAGCTACCCAATTCAAAATCCATTCCAGAGGAACAGTTTACTCCTTACCCAATGACAACCCCCATGTCCCCTCTCTGTCTCAAATAAGACAAATAATTGATAAACATATTTAGGAGTGTACTAGGCTATTGTACCTAAGGCCTTTATATGCCTAAAGCCTAGCCATGTTATAACCTTGTTCCCTTATTGGCCAAGTTGTATAGTCTGTATTTTTAGTATGATGCATTAATGCATTCATCATACCCCTTGTGATGTCTGGTTAATATCTTAACAGACTGCCACCAATAATGTGACATCCCCACTTAAAACCTGGGTCAGTAATTAAGGAGCTTCAATCTTCATTACTGAGTCCAGTGTGTGAGCATCATGGCAAACACCAGAGCACAGAGCACACAAGAGTAAAATTCCACAATTTCCCTTGAGCACAACAGGAAATGCTCTGTTTCCTGGGACTGGACTATACACCTCTGTCCGCTCCAATTGTAATCCCTTATTATATACTTCAGAGCAATGTGCCCCAGTTCAAGATCTCTGACTCACTCACACCAAAATAAATTAAAATTTCACACACTCAAACGCTTATTGGAAGCCTGACACAGATTTCCAGCTGTGTCTCCTCCCCAAAACAAATGGTAAACGCTGCCACCAGAGTCAGACAGGTTTACACTCCCTTCAAATGGTGATCAATTATTAAAAATTAAATATCAAAATAAATCATAGCTATGACCAGAAGCAGCCAAGCATTCAAGGTGGTCTGGGGAGTATCAAACAGGTATAAACACGCTCTAGTGTCTAAAGAACACACTGATTCTTCAGCCGCAATGTAAAGTAATGAAAAATATTTAATGATAAGTAAAATGATTACAAGAATATAAATCAATAATCACCAGAATTCGATCACCAGAAATATAAAATTAAACTGTAGGGTAGAAGTTCATCATCTTAGTAAAACTCTATCTAAATAACTAAACTTTCCTAATATAACTAGAGAATACTGCCCCTAATCTCACCTAAAACATAACAGCAAGGAAAAGGCAGGCTTACAGTTTTTTGTGAGTATTTTTTCTTGGGTATCCACTGCATAGCACTGTAACTGACTGTAATTCTTAACTAACTGCCCTTCAACTGACTTCAGCAGTCTCTTTTATAGTCCAAGTTAACAGTCTCAACTGTGTTATTTTACAAAATAACAATCAGCTATTTGAAAAAAGTTATTTTTTCTGTGAATCATCTGTTCAAATAATCTTATAGCAATCAGGAATATTCTAATGACACCACTTACTGATCAGCTGATTCTCCAAAGACAGTTTGTACTTTTGAATCTCCCTCTCAAACATGTGCAACTAGAAATGTATCAAAACACTGACAGATTCTTTTTAGCATTCTGTATAAACAGGGAAATACACAACATTTTAAAAAAATACTTACATTTTCACAATTAGACATGATGGCATACAATACAAGTTTATCTGAGGATATACACAAATCTCCTGCCAGACATGATAACACAGATGACATTGTTTTCATTTTCTTCACATTTCTCCCCCCTTATGACTCAAGTATAATTTTAAAGTGATCCTTGAAAACCAATGCTTGAGGAAAATGGGTCTACCTGGGAATATAAACCCACTCTTCTCCCCAACAATCCCTCCACATTGACATTATTAATCCCACTGCAATGTTGCTTGGTCATATCATATGCTTGCAATCCTAATCTCCACCTCAGTAATTTGGCATTTTGCTTACTGACCCTATTAAGCCATTTTAAAGGGTTATGAACTGTGAGTACAGTGAATTGTCTCCCATAAAGATAGGGTTTTAGCTTTTGCAATGCCCAGACTATGGCCAAACACTTTTTTTCCATGGCTACATAACACTCTTATCTAGTTTGGAGTCTATGGCTCAGATACATACCTCTCAACCTCTTAGAGCAAGAAATCTGGACAAAGCCATAAATAAAAGTGGGACAAGGGCCCAAAAATAGGGACAATTTTTAATTATTGCTCTTACAAGCTTAGAAAGTTGATAGAATAACGGGTTTTGCATTTGCATGGATTTTCTGAAGGGCATGAAGTCTGAAACTCAAATGTCTCTCATTATTTTTAACTTCAAGTCTTTAATGTAATTTGCCAGAAAACCACAATTTTATGAAAAACAGACCAAAAAATATAAGGCCAAAATCTGGACGTTCTGCAAAAATCTGTACAGTTGAGAGGTATGCTCAGATATACCACTGGGTTCTCATGTCCTTCTGCAGAAACTTGGCTAAGTACAGCCTCCTCCTCATAATTTGAAGCATCTGCCTGTACAATAAACTCTTTATTGTAATCTCGGCTGGCTAACACAGGGCATTCTCCCAAAATCTCTTTAAGTTTTTGGAATGCCTGTTCACAATGTGTGGTCCATACTACTTTGTCCAGTTTATTCTTCCTAGTTAGGTCAGTAAGGGGTGCAGCTATGGTGCTGTAATTGAGTACTAATTTCCAATAGTACCCCACTATCCCTAGAAATGCTCTCACTTGTTTCTTAGAAACAGGAATTGGCCACAATTAAATAGGTTCCACCTTGACAAGTTCTGGTCTAATTTTACCACTTCCCACTGTGTGTCCTAAGTAAGTAACCTCTGCCATACACACTAGACACTTGCTGGGTTTAATGGTAAATCCTGCCCTACCTAATCTATCCAAGACCTCCCTAACATGTTGGAGATGTTCATGCCAGGAGTGGCTGTAAATAGCGATGTCATACAAGTATGCTAGAGCATATTCCCCTGCTCCTACCAAGATGCATTTCTTTCCTGTAGAACTTGGAGTACTCATGGGTCCCACAATATCAAGGGCCACTTTCTGAAATGGCTCTTCAATAACAGGGAAAGAGATTAATAGAGCCCTACCGCTGTCCCCTACTGAACCAACCTTTTGGCAGTATTCATAAGTCCTACAACATCCTGCCACATCCCTCGCAATCCCAAGCCAATAGAAATTTTGCATAATATGTCTCTTAGTATGTGTTATGCCCACATGACCTGAGAAATGAATGCCATATGCTAGTGCTAGGAGTGGCAGATGGTAAGCTCTTGGCACTACCAACTGCTGTAATATTTCACCTTCTAGCCCCCTCTATGAGTCCACTCTCTGTTTAACATACCTTTGTTCCAGTGTACAGACTCTCCCTCTTTCTTGAGTCTCAAGTGCCTCCTTAACCATCTCCCTCAAGCTTTGTAATGTAGGATCCATAAGTTGAGCCTGTCTCAACCCTACTATCATGACCCAGCTCCCCTTCTGCAAGATGCCTAGTCACTTCCAACAGCTGCACTTCACTATCAGTCTGGGTACTACCACTCACCTCTGTCCTCACAGTCACCATGTCCAAGGGAACATCAGTACCCACTAGCAGCTGTGGCTCACATTCAGACTTACTGCTGCCTGATAACACCTTCTCTGAAACAGCCACCACACCAGTCCCAGCTTCAGGTATGAGATTTTTCTGATTCTCTCCCAGACTACTGGGCTGACATGCCTTTCTCCAAGTCTGACTGTGTGTCACTGCATATATACAAGGTACTGCATTATCAAAGTCATTCCCTATCAGGACATCTGCAGGAATATTTTCAAACACACCTACTTGCTTGCTTCCTCTTCCACCATCCCAGTCAAGATGAACCCTAGCCAAAGGTATTTGGAGTGGGGTCCCTCCCAATGCTCTGACTGTTGTGGACTGTTCAAGCAAGTGCTGCTCTTCTCTAACCACTGCAGGCCTCACAATGGTTATATCAGAAGCTGCGCCCTCTTAGCAGTTACTTGTGTACCATCTACTAAGATAGGATATACGTTTTGGTGATAATTTGGCACCCCAGTTGTTTCTAAACAGCTTAACACTGGAAGTTTGTGATCCACACTTACTGGCTCCCTCACCTTCTGTTTCTCACCTTGCCTCAATGGAAATGTGACTGCTATGTGGCCTCTCTGATTACACTTGAAACATCTAATCCCTAACTGTGCACTTGGATAAGTAGTTTCCCTCATTACTGGTGTCCTCTGTTGGAGCTGCTTAGACTGCCACCGTGGATTCACTTATATCCATGTACAGTACTGGGTATCCCTTTCTTAGGCAATGGTGCTCTGCTTGCCAAGTAGAGATCCCCTTTTCTCCCCCAAATCCTCTGCAGAGTAATACTCACTGTCTGCTAACCAGACTCTCATGTCATCAGGCAAAGTACTGAGGGCTTTTTCCTTCACCAAAAGATCTGCCAGTCCCTCAAACGTGGTGACCTGGCACCCACTTACCCATCTGTGAGAGTAAGTACTTAAGTTAGCAATATAATCACATACACTTTCATCAGCCTTGCGTCTATGTTCATTAACCTTTTTTCTATATGTCCAATAATACAACAAACCACTAAGCCACTCCAGAATCATTTGCAAAGAAGTTTATTAGATTTTCAAGTTTAAAAACATTTTTTCTATATGCCTCAGGTGTAAGTTTTGATCTCTTAGATCTGAATTTTGCTTGTATGTGCACCCTTCATTCCTCTCACATTTGTATGATTCTGCTTTGTATTTTCTTTAAGTTCCCCTTTTGGGTATGACTGTTGAGATTTTGTATTATTCTCTAGATGAGGACTTACTAATAGTGATGCAACATAATGCTTAGAACAGTATCTCTAGTCCATAGTCACACTCTCCAGCAATTGTTGGGCATTCAATAGAAATCTTTTCATATTGTATTTCATGATTCACATACAGGATAATTACAATCCCAAGATCTCTTGCTTCAACTGACCACACAAGGACCACTTTTTATAAAATAAACCATGGACTGCAGACAAGTTCAGATGAGACTTCAGAGTAATCAAGCAATTCTAACTTGTTTAGAAATCAAAAGTTCTTTAACAAACAATGAATAGATGAACACTTTCACCCTTAATGCATTCTCTTGTATTTCTGCTGGCACTATGTCTTGCCAAGCCCTCCTTGTTTTGTTGTTGTGACTGAAGTATTTCTTTTGCACACCATCTATCACTCTGGACATCTGTTTAGGATACTTGTATTCTGCTGTATGGTCAGTGCTGATTATCTCGGACTCTCTGATTCTTATTTTCTCCTTCTTTTCCTCAGTCCTTAGTCTTATGTCCACTTTCCTGCTTTCATTTCTCAAAACTTCTACTTTAGTAAAATGGAATCCATTTTCCACAGATCCTTCTTTACTTAGCCCAGGACTCCTTCCCCTTCTATATGTTTCCTTCATGTTTCACCACCCTCACTTCCTGACACCCCTTATTGTCAATGGCATCTTGTTAAAAGTTGGAAAGCCACTGGCAGTTGTCCCTGATCTCTATTCTTGTTCACCTTTTTACAATATTCTAGGGTTCAGATGCATGTCATAGTATCAAACACTCAAAATATCGAAAACCTAATTAATGCAGAGGGCAACCCTCTGTACCCCCTCGCATGTGGGGGAATACTCCTCCCACTACACTTGCTAATTATATACACCAACTACAGGATGACACAACAATGAGGAAAGGACAAATCCAGTTTTTAATATTTTGAGTTGTCAACATTTTGGGTTTTAATATTTTATGTTTTCATTCAAATGAGCTGAACCCGGGGAAACACGTAACTCTGTTATGTGCATTAATGTTCACTACATTCTTTCATCTGGTTCCTCAACACGTATTGCTCAGGAATATGTGAAGCATGCCCATATCTCTTTCTGAGATACTTTTCACTCATGTTCAGATTCTAATCACTCTCACTCTCGTCACACTAGTGGTGGATAGCCTACAATTTATTGCTGAAAGATTAAAAGTATGCATAACTGTAATTTTTTCCTATTTTCTTATTTATTGATTTCACTTATACTAATATTTATTAGACTTTTTTCTTGCATTTCATAGTTAGCAGACAACAGCTACCTACCATTGAGTCCCTGCATCCTTTTCTCAGCCTCAGACCTAACATTTCTCATGAAATTTTTATTTATACTGGGCCAGACGGGATGTCTGTCAGTGAACACTGCAAAGCTATGTTGTGGTAATGTCTCTGTCTAAAGCACATAAATGGACATGTTAACAGGCCTAGTGGATTAATTCTACAAAGATTATAAATACTCATTGTGTGAGCCTTAGTGAGCAAGAATCAAATTTCTGTTTCGCTCTGTTTTCTAGAGAGCATCTTTATAAAAATTTCAAAACATACAAAGTTCAGCAGAAAGGTACTGAAACATGAGCTCTGAAAGGTCATTTCCATTCATTGCAGTTTTTGTAAATGAACAGTATTTAGTGAGGCTATTCAACAGTGTGGTAAAAAACAAAATGAAAGCATTATCATCTTAGATTTGAAAGCATTAAGTAATTCGATAATTGCTCCTTTTTTTAACTGAAGGTAATGCAACCTGCATGGTGTTACATAAATGAACTTGTGTATACGTGTCAGTAATCTTACATAACACTTTACTTGAAATAAGATAATAAAAAAATTAAGCATCTTTTGTTAGTGAAAGCCCATTCAGGGTTACTGCAATAGAAGTTTCATCCCAAGGTCATTGCATCCAGTTTTCACAAGATTACACACAGATTGTAAGACTTTCGTTTGTTGTGATATTCCAAGTACACGTTGTAAAAATTATGTTTCAATCAACATATTGTGCTGAGAACCTGACATAGTAGGAGAAGCTGACCTGTATATTTTTTATTTTTGTGATTGTAGAGCTATGTCTTCTGGAAATTAGTCACTTCCACTCAACATCTAAGCCAAATTTTCAGCTTCCTAAGTCAAGTTATATGAAGTCCTCAGTTATGTTTTTACAGAAATATTTTTTAAGGTATTGTTCAGTGATATTTTTGAACCAATTATCATTAATTAAAAAATGTAAAATCCAAAATATAACACAAAGTTTGAAGGAGAAACATGGCAGATAGAACAAACATTTATTAAATGATAAGCACTTTCACACCATTAGTAGGTGCTTCATCAGACAAAAAAAAAATGGTAACATTCACTTAAATATAACTGCTAACAATGGCACTATCATCTCCCCAGAAGACCAAACTAAACTACTGGGTGTCATAGTTGATAACAACCTGAGGTTTGATGCGCATATCAATCAAACTATCAAAACCATTAATAAAAAACTTGGCTCTCTTTACAGAATCAAACCTTTCCTTACCTCACTTGCTAGAACTGCAATTGCCCGTTCCCATCTACTATCAACTCTTCTCTATGCCTCACCTCTATTCTCCAGCTTAAACAAAACAGATCTTAATAAACTATCATACTGCTATAACCACATTGCCAGATTTGCTACTGACACAGCCTACCCGACTCACCACTGTCACAACCTAAATCGCCTAGGATGGCTTGAATCAACTAGCTAATAGTGGCACATAAAGTCCTTTACCAACCAGAAAATACACTTGCACTAAAAAATATTATCAGCCCCTACACCAGCACCCGGCCACTATGATCATCCACTAGACTCATAGTTCAAACATACAAATCCAACTACTCAGCTTGGGACTCGCTGTTTGCCAACTCTGTTGCAAAAATATGGAACAGACTCCCAGCTGACTTGACCCTAGAACCCTCACTAATTCAATTCAAAAACAAACTCAAGAAATACTTCAAAACTCATTGGTTATGTCCTTGCACTAACCCCGACTAGTGACCTCTCTATTTATTAGGTGCCTTACCTTCAACTACTTCTAACTTTTTTCTACCATTCCATTTCAGGAAGGGTCAGTTGTATAACTGCTGCTCAATGTGTCTTAAACCTGAATGTAATGTTATGTATGTTTAACTTTGAAAATAATGTTATGTTTTGTAAAGTAATTAATAATAAGTACTATTTGTGCTAATTGCTGGTATTGCGGTGGTACGGAATGTGGATGTTTAGGTTTTATTTTGGTAAGTTTGTGTGTGCAAGTATGTTGGTTAGGTATTTAGTGTGTGTAAGTATATGTTGTAAATGTTATGCATGTATTTGAGGGACTGTAAGATGTGTGTGTGAGTTTCGTTTGTGTTTCTGTTTGTGCGATCTCGGAGTTAGAATATATAAGCAGGGGGGTGTGGGGGTGCAGGGGTGCTTGCCCCCCCTGCTTATATATAGTTTAGATTAGTTTGTTTGATTGTGGGGGGAGTTTTGTGTATGTTTATGTGTGTGCTGTATATGTAGCATGAGTACGGGATTTTGAATTTTGCGGTTGTGTGTTTACAAGTTTGTGAGTTTTGGTTGGGTTTTTGGCTTTGTGCTTTGTGGTTTTGGAATACTGAAATTTGGGATTTCACTATTTCGTAATTACAAAGTGGACTCATATATATATATGTATATATATATATATATATATATATATATATATATATATATATATATATATTTATAGATATATATATATATATATATATATATATATATATATATATATACACATCTACACATATATATGTATACACACACACACACACACACACACACACACACACACACACACACACACATATATATATATATATATATATATATATATATATATATATATATGCATATATATATATATATATATGTATATATACATATATATATATATATATATATATATATATATATATATATATATATATATATATATATATATATATATATATATATATATATATATATATATATATACACACACACACACACACACACACACACACACACACACACACACACACACACACACACACACACACACTACCCTTGATTGGATACTAGTCAATAATAGCCCCCAGCCATATATAGCAGGATGTCTGTCTGACAGCCTCAGTGATCACTCCCCAACCTTCCTACTAAGAAACCACCTTTATAAAGGGAAACCCATCATCTACCCTCAAATACGCAAAAGAACTAACTTCAACCCTCTCTCATTCAGCTCATCCCTAAAAGACTGTAACTGCCAACCTCTAAAATACCTCAAACTAGATGACGCAGTTGACTACTTTAATAAAACATTCCTACACATCCTTATTTACCAAACCTCCATAAGACGTTCCTGAACTAGAGCCCAACCATCCCCATGGCTACAAAAAAACACTAAGTCTGAAATTAAAAACAGGGATAAAGCCTGGTATAACTGGCGCAAAGCCAAAACCCCTTCTACTAGGCAAAAATTCCTAGAACTATGCAATAGAACCAAAAAGCTTATAAAACAGGACAAAATCCAATACTACCAGTCTGCCCTTCCCTCCTCCCAACATAATCCCCGACAATTCTGGTCCTCAATAAACTCCATCCTCCACCCAGGTAAAGTAAGTACACCCACTCCTAACTTAACTCACTTTTCCGAAAATATTGCTACCTCTTTCAACAATCAATTCACACAAACTGTACTATCACTAGCTAGACAATACAACCCCCTCCCATAAACCCACACCATCAACTGCAACTAACAATCTCCCCACTAGCTTCTCTTTCTCTCCTGTTACTACCTCCAAAATAAAACAACTATTAACTAAACTTAAACCCACCAGATTAGCAGCAGACAAGCCCCCAAGTGAATACCTTCAACTTGCAGCTGACGCTCTGGCCTTGCCAGTATCACTGTTGGTTAACAGATCCCTGTCAGAAAGTTGTGTTCCCACACTATGGAGTCTCACACATAATTAACAGATCTCTGTCAGAAAGTTATGTTCCCACACTGTGGAAAGTCTCACACATAATTAACAGATCTCTGTTAGAAAGTTATATTCACACTGTGGAAAGTCTCACACATAATTAACAGATCTCTGTCAGAAAGTTATGTTCCCACACTGTGGAAAGTCTCACACATAATTAACAGATCTCTGTCAGAAAGTTATGTTCTCACACTGTGGAAAGTCTCACACATAATTAACAGATCTCTGTCAGAAAGTTATGTTCCCACACTATGGAAAGTCTCACACATAATTAACAGATCTCTGTCAGAAAGTTATGTTCCCACACTGTGGAAAGTCTCACACATAATTAACAGATCTCTGTCAGAAAGTTATGTTCCCACACTATGGAAAGTCTCACACATAATTAACAGATCTCTGTCAGAAAGTTATGTTCCCACACTTTGGAAAGTCTCACACATAATTAACAGATCTCTGCCAGAAAGTTATGTTCCCACACTATGGGAAGTCTCACACATAGTTAACAGATCTCTGTCAGAAAGTTATGTTCCCACACTATGGAAAGTCTCACACATAATTAACAGATCTCTGCCAGAAAGTTATGTTCCCACACTATGGAAAGTCTCACACATAACAGATCTCTGTCAGAAAGTTATGTTCCCACACTATGGGAAGTATCACACATAATTACAGATCTCTGTCAGAAAGTTATGTTCCCACACTATGGAAAGTCTCACACATAATTAACAATCTCTGTCAGAAAGTTATGTTCCCACACTATGGGAAGTCTCACACATAATTAACAGATCTCTGTCAGAAAGTTATGTTCCCACACTATGGAAAGTCTCACACATAATTAACAGATCTCTGTCAGAAAGTTATGATCCCACAATATGGAAAGTCTCACACATAATTAACAGATCTCTGTCAGAAAGTTATGTTCCCACACTATGTAAAGTCTCACACATAATTAACAGATCTCTGTCAGAAAGTTATGTTCCCACACTGTGGAAAGTCTCGCACATAATTAACAGATCTCTGTCAGAAAGTTATGTTCCCACACTGTGGAAAGTCTCGCACATAATTAACAGATCTCTGTCAGAAAGTTATGTTCCCACACTGTGGAAAGTCTCACACATAATTAACAGATCTCTGTCAGAAAGTTATGTTCCCACACTGTGGAAAGTCTCACACATAATTAACAGATCTCTGTCAGAAAGTTATGTTCCCACACTGTGGAAAGTCTCACACATAATTAACAGATCTCTGTCAGAAAGTTATGTTCCCACACTGTGGAAAGTCTCACACATAATTAACAGATCTCTGTCAGAAAGTTATGTTCCCACACTGTGGAAAGTCTCACACATAATTCCCCTACACAAAGGAGGCCCCTCCACAGATCTAACCAATTACCACCCCATAGCTATTCTCTCGCCACTCTCCAAAATACTAGAGAGATGCATTCATTTTCAAGTCTCAGATCACCTCCTTGCTAACACCCTCCGCTCCAGCACACAACATGGTTTCCGACCTAATCATAGCACCACCACCGCCTTACTCTCGTTCTCTAACACTGTCCTACAAAATAAAAATGCAGGTCATCTCTCCTCAGCTACCTTCCTAGAGCTTACTAAAGCTTTCGACATGGTCCCACACAAACAACTCATTTCTCTTCTCAGTAACCTATCCTTCTCTCAAGCATTCATCAACTGGTTTCAGTGTTACCTATCTGACCGCCAACAAGCAGTTGTTTGGCATGAAGACCTATTCCCCCAACTACCAGTCTCCATAGGGGTTCCCCAAGGGTCCATCCTGGGACCCTTCTTTATTTTCACCAATAATCTAGCCTCAGACACAACACATGGCACACTCATACAATATGCAGATGACTCAATCATCATCTGCACAGCCCACTCCCTACCCGAACTGCAAAAGTCACACAGGAAGTATTTTCCTTTATTAAAACTTGGTTATCCGATGCCAAACTAATACTCAACCCAAACAAAACAAAATTACTAATCTTCCAACCCACCAGACTTACCTTAGACAGCTCTCACTTTAACATCAATGCAAAAGACACCACCACCATCCATCCTACAGAACACACCAAATTACTAGGAGCAGAAATAGACAATAAACTGAACTTTGACGTTCACATCTTCATTACCATTAAAAAAGTGCGCAAAAAACTAGGAGCATTATATAGAAATCAACAACTACTTACCAAAGCAGCTAAAATTTCTGTAGCAAATTCTCATCTTATCTCTACCCTACTCTATGCCTCTCCAATATTTACTAACCTTAGACAATGTGAACTAAATAAGCTAAAAACCTGCTACAACAAAATCGCCAAATTCGCCACAGGGGTTTCCTACCGTACTCACCACTGTCTCTCACTAGCAGAAGTGGGCTGGCTAGAGCTCCCCCACATCCTTCAATGGTACCAACTCACACTCGCCCACAAACTAATAAACCAACCACTACAACTCCCATCTCTCCAGAATCTGCTCTAACCCTACATAACCACGAGACTACTAAGATCCAGCCACAAAAACTTCCTACAGGTCACAAGAGCCAATAACTCTGCTAGAGAAGAATTATTCTCCTGCACTATAGCCAAACTCTGGAACTCCCTCCCTTTCTCAATTACCTCTGTAACTTCTTGCACTCACTTCAAATCCTTGCTAAAATCACACTTAAAAACTTGCTGGATATGCCCTTGCAACCCCCACCCCCTAATACCATCCACTCCACTCTCCCACTACCTCTCTTGGACCAAATCTACAACCTACTCTTAGCAAGCTTGGCCACTCATGTTGCCAGCTACCTACCACATAGTACTAACTTCTTGTAGGAACAATTGTTAATGGCTGTTATGTACCTCAAAAACAGATTGTATAAATTGTTCACTGATGAATTTCAACTGCATTTGTAACCATGTTTAGCATATGTCACCATATTTTAAAATTGTACTATGTTCTACATCTGTTTTACATCTATGTTTTATTCTTGTCTTACGTCCTTATCTGGACTAATGACTATATTTTAAATGCTATGTTTTTAACTGTATAATGCAAGTAATACTTAATGTGGAGCTTTTCTCCCCGGGCCTCCGCTGAAAACGGACCTGTGTCCATTCGGACTCTCCCGGTCAACAAATGTAAATAAATAAAAATAAATAAATAAATTTTATATATATATATTTATATATATATATATATATATATATATATATATATATATATATATATATATATATATATATATATATATGTATATATATATATATATATATATATATATATATATATATATATAGATATAGATACGAATCCCTATCATATTATTGAGCTCTCGTATGAATGATCAACAGAATATTGAGCCAAAATCCTTGAAAAACTGTAACATTGTGATGGACCACAATTCACAAGACACCTGTTTTTTGCAGGGGCCACTCCCCTGTACTTCCCATTCCTCGTGCTACCAACTATGAGTATGCACCACAGTTGGGAAAGGAGCAATATCCCAATCCCCACTGTGCCTTGTACCACACATATTAGACTTCTTGTTCTATTCAATGTTCTCAGTTTTCAAGCTTTACAGCTTGTCATTCTGTCATTTGCTCATCCGTGCATTTGATAATATCATAGGGCCCAATCTAACTATCTATCTAGCTATTGATATATGTATACTTATATAAAATATATTTAATGATGACTCTCAAAAATCAACCACAAGAGATCAAATCAAAAAGTCAAACCTATGTGCTACCAGCTTCTTTCAAAGTACAAAAAAGCTGGTAGCTTATTGTATGTAATTATAGTACACTGGGGACAGAACATTTTCCTTTTCCTCACTATAGCATGATCTCTGAGTTGGTATATATAAATAGCAGGGGTATGGGGGTGCAGGGGTCTTGCCTTCCCTACATAGACTGTATGTGATTTTTTTTAAGTTTTTGTGTCTTAAACATATGTGGTTGATTTTATGAGATTTGACATTAAGTGCAGTTAATGGAATACATGCATTTTGTATATGCACTTAATTTCTGGTTGAAAATCAGTCTGTATTCCTTTTATCTAATAGCATCAGACTTAAATTGCATACCTTGAATCTTAACACAATCTTCTAAAATGAATTTATAGTTTTCTGTTTTGACTTGCAAATATTATTCATTCAGTGCAGATTCAGCTACGTCCATGCATTTGATAATACAGGGCTGGCCTTAGGCATAGGTGAACTAGGCACCCCTCCCCACCATGTAGCCTCCATTTTATTTATTTACAGTAAAAATTCTGATGTGGCAGTAGCATTCACCACAATATATGCTGCACAGCTGACACTAGGTTTACTTGCTTTCTGCTATGTCTTATCCATGATCTAGCCAGTCAGACAGCCTCAAGGAGCAATAAACCTGCAAATTGTATATTGTAGGTTATCACCAAAACTGAATATCTATTTAGGATCAGTCTGTGGGTACAAGGAAAAGGGCAATTGTGTGATTATGTGATTGCTGTGGCTTGGTGAGGTCTGGTGACTATAAGATCGTAATTTAACTTTCTGTACAATCATCCCTCAGATATAGATGCAGAAGGTAATCATAGACTGTCTAGGGACAGTGCACTGTCTAGAAGCAATACATTGGTATACATTAGTCTGATCATTTGTTTAACTGTACTCACAGTAAAACATCAATCATGTACACGAGTGGCTATCTTTATGGGGTAGGGGAAAGGAGGTATGCTGTGTATATTTGTCAGACAGCAAAAATTTAAATATATTACTGTATCTATTTGTTGATTCACTTTCATCCCAGTCTAATATCAGAGAGATTTGAAGAAAGTGACTGTCTGTTGGGGATAAGGGTGAGGAGGCAGGATATGTATGTCTGACAACATCAATTTAAAATATATGATTTTGGCCATTTGTAATTTCATTTTCATCCCAGTTTAACATCAAAGGAGTAAATGGAAGGCGAACATATTTTTGGGAGGATACAGGAGATAGGCATTATTCCCACATGGGATTTATATCTTCATAATCATTGCCTTTTTGTCTTATTTGGAACTATTATTTTATCATCTTTAAACATCAATTCATAGACGCAACTTATTTATTTCTTGAAAAATAGCACTGCATTTCTTTCCTTTCTCATGATTTTTGTTCAGGCCATCCTTGGATTAAATAGTTAGAAATGCAGCCCTGAGCATCTACAACCCCATGTTTTTGTTACTACAATGCAGTCTTGGCCAGTTAGGGTATCTTCAAGGGAGGGAGAACAATGCTAAAAAATAATATAAATTGTAAAACACAACAAAATAATCTGCCTGGATGATATATAAAGACCAGAATACCAGGACAGGGTAGAGTGAAGGACTGGACTGTGCGTTTTGGGGAGGAGACCAGTGGGCAACAAGAATCCTTTGTATATGGCTCCACTTCACCTAAAGGCAAGCCTTGATTTGGATTCTCTCTTTGTCTTCACACACAAGGGTAGATCATTTGAATAGGACACATACACACGGAGTCCATCCTTGTGACATTGTGAGAGAAGGCCTTGATTGTGCTACAGGTGACTTGAGTTTGATTAGTGTCTTGGGTGCCTGTAAGAGCTGTCTGTGAAGATGGAAGTGAGTGCCCACTGCCAGCTCATTCTTCCTTGGGGAAGGGAAGCAGTTCTGGCTAGGAACATGGGTGACACCTAGTGGAAGCATTACATTTTCACCAGGAAGACTTCTGAGCCAGCATTCATGATATGCAGCTGCAGGTTTACTAGCATAAGGAGGTAGTCTTTCTTTAAAAGGCAGCTAATACAGGCTCAGAGGTGATGCTAAGGTGGAGATGTTCCCAAGGGAAGACAGGAGGCCATCACCCAGCAGCAGTAAGCTTGCCCACTCACAGCCACTTGACTCTCACCTGGAAATGGATTGCTGAGAGGGATGCCCAGGCAAGAGTGAATAAGCAGTATGACTTTTATCTAACTTTTTACCTAAAATCTATCTCCTATACCCCTGTAATAAATAGGTAAGTTAGATGAAGGCAGATGCACCATCAATCAAGGTCCTGGGGAGGCACAAAAAGTAAACCACACATGCATAGGTAAATAATACCTTCATAGACACACATCATATCTACTTTTTAAAGTAAGTTTACACTATATATATATTTGTATTAATATGTAAATCAAATCATCTAAGGCTCAACGTGTGCTCAATTCTCCTTCCCATCCATTTTTTTCTTATGCGATCATTGATCTATAGTTATATACATGTACTAGTATATACTCACTCATCCAACTTCTAAGTCTGTGTGCACATCCATAATCTTTTTAATACCTGCGACAACATACAATGATTAACTGAATCATAGCTGTCAGTATGCAAAACCTTTTATTACTAATCTCTTACAAACAAATTTAGCCATCATAGCATACATCTATTCTCCATAATATATCCATATCTATGTCTATATCTACCTTTCTGTCTATGGGTACACTACATTTAATCTAAAATGCCCAACACTGACTGCAATAATATTGACTGCAACAGTTAAAAAAAACATAACTGACATAGTACTACACATGTATTTTGAAACATCCTCTGCTCATGCAAAATATAACTTTAAAAAGCAAACAAAATCAGTCTTTGCAGGAGGATGCAAGCCCCCCTACTTATTATATATACTAATTCTGAGATTACAGTAACCCCCAGATTTGTGCAGTTTGCAGTTTCACACATGTATATGTGTGTGTGTGTGTGTGTGTGTGTGTGTGTGTGTGTGTGTGTGTGTGTGTGTGTGTACACACACACACACACACACACACACACACACACACATATATATATATATATATACACACACATATACATACCACATAAACATACCTCAACAAAGGAGACCTCTGAGGCAAAAACACACGCAATCTCCACAGCCCTCCACACCATATACCAGCCATAGTCCACACACCTATGCCTCACAACTACTAAGGATTCACCATAAACCCAACATATTAGTCATAGGAGACTCCATTGTGAGACACACAGATGTGTCTCTCACCAGGCTGGATAAGGAGAAAGTCATGGTTAGTTGTCTGTCAGGTGCCAGAATCCACCATATCACACTCAGTCAAGCCTCTCAACAACAGGTACTGTTATGACTCTGTCATAGTCCTTGTTGGGATGAATGACTTGAGATGTACCTCTCTGGACTATATGAAGAGAGACATGACTGGGCTTGCTAATTATGTATCCCAGGCAAGTATGTCCCTAGTCTTAAGCAGCATTCTGCCATCACCCAGAATGATGCCCCAATACAAACAGAAAATGATTGACTTTAACAATTGGCTTAGTTTCTGGTGTCATTCCAGGGGGATCCAGTAACTGACAGCCTGGAAAGACATGATAGACAGACCACGATGGTTTGCCAGAGATGGCCTGCATCTGTTTCACCTGGGCTTCAGGCTTCTGGCAAAGGATCTTGCCTCCCCTATAGTGCCTTTTTAGGAAAAGTGATGAGGTTAAAACTACCTACATAAAAATGTCAACAAAACACACATTAAAGGTCATGCCGCTAAACGCTAGGAGTCTAAAAATGAAACTGCACTCATTGCAAGCATTCCTAACCCTGCAAAATGGTGACATCTGTGCAGTCACAGAAACCTGGTTCAAAGCTGTGGACAGCACCCCAGTCTTACCTGGTTACTCATGCTATCATACATTCAGACCCCAAACTGTGGGCAGTAAAGCCAAAGGAGGTGGAGTTTCAATATACACTAAAGACATACACACCTCCAGAATGGTCAGACAGCATGATGCACAGGAGATACTCCAGGTGCAGTTAACCACTGACAAGATCCCTATTCAAATCCACACTAGCTACCGGCCCCCAAATCTGACTCAAGATGCCCAATCCGCCTATTTGGACCTGTTCATATCTATCAAGATTCAACCCTTTACCCTGATCCTGGGTGACTTTAACTTCCCAAACATAGACTGGAAGAACTATTCATACCAGAACACAAATCTCCAGAGATTTCTTGATTTTGTCAATGTAAATGCCTTGGAACAGCTAGTCGCTACCCCCACAAAGGGTGATAATATCTTGGAATTAGTATTAACCAACTTGAGTAACCACTGCAGCATCCCTATAGAAGTATCATCCTCCCTGGTAAGATCCAACCACAAAGCAATCACTTTCGAAGTCACCATCTCCCCCAACCCCCCTAGTTAGGATCAGACATACAAACTTCTCCAAAGCTGATTACAGCCTCCTGAGGGATGATATAAACAGCTTTGCAGCCCCCTCCCCCTCTGTAGGAACTGGCTCCAATATCCAAAACTACACCAAAGCACAATACAAGCATTTATATTGATGCATGGAATCAGGAATACCTGACAGGACTAAATCATCCTCCGCAAGGAAGAGTAAACCTGTCTGGTGGACATTTGCAATAAATAAACTCTATAACAAATAGAAAAAATTGCTGTCTGAGTCCAAGAAGAAGCAAGTACCCAATTTGAAGCAGTCTCCTTAGCCTGAACAAGCAAATAAGAGCACTAGTGAAATCCTCCAAAGCAAACTTCGAGTCCAAATTGGCCACATCTACTAGAGACAATCATAAGGCCTTCTTCACATATGTCTGCAACCTCAAAGGAAGCACCCAGATCTGTTCAGAACTGGTGGTCAAGGACACCACAAATACAAATGCTGTAGATATAGCAAACTTGCTGGCTGACAGATTCAGCAAAAACTTTAGCCCCTCCCCCCATCAGTAAATCAGGACATCCCCAGTGCCTGCCCCTTTCCCCTTATATCTAGGGGACAGGTTATCACTGGTATCTCAAAGGCAAAAGTACAACCTCCATGAGACCCGATAACATCCCAAGCTGCATCCTATGTAAACTCAGGCAGGAACTTGTTGCACCATTAGCCACCCTATTCAACCAAAGCCTGAGTACTGGCTTCATCCCAGCTGAGTGGAGGACAGCCACGGTCATCCCTTTACACAAAGGTGGAGCATCCAACAATCCAGGAAATTATAGACCCATCAGTCTAACTAGCATGATCTGCAAGGCCATGGAATGGAATATCATTAACCTCATTAACAAGGACATTGGCAACCTCCAAACACTTGATATCACACAGTTTGGCTTCATCAAGGGGAGGTCATGTCTGCTAAATTTGGTTGACTTCTTTGAGACAGTCACCAAAGATATGGAGAAGGGGAAGATTGTGTACACTGCCTACCTTGACCTGGCCAAAGCCTTTGGCACTATTCCCCACTCGGGATAATAAATAAACTCTCTCAATTAGGCATCAATCCATATGTTGCCAGCTGGGTAGCAAACTGGCTCACTGATAGAACCCACATAGTCAAAATAGGGGAAGCCACCTCAAGCAGTAGACCCTTAACAAGCGGCGTACCCCTGGGTTCAGTCTTGGGCCCTCTGTAATTTGAGATATACATTTCTGAGATGTAGGCCAAAACCAGTGGGCTATGTCTGACAACGTTTGCAAATGAATGCAAGCTGGGTGCTGTCATCAATTCCCCTAGTGATGTGGACATCTTCCAAAAGGGTCTCACTCAAATGACTGGTGCCAGAAACATGGCCGCAAGCTGAATACCAAAAATGCATCATCATCCCCTTTGGGAAGAGTGACTGCCCTACAAATTATCATATTAATAACAACATCCTAAGCACTCAGTTAGTCCTGAGGGATTTGGGCACCCAGGTTGATAGCAACCTAGCTTTTGACCACCATGTTGCTTATGTGGTACAGAAAGCCTTCTACATGGCCCCCCCTTCATAAGTAAGGGTAATTCATCCAGGAACAAGGAGGTCATAACATCACTGTATTTTTCCCTTATAAGGCCCATTATTGAGTACAAGGCATCTTTTGGCATATACCTCAGAAAGCACATGCAGCAGCTGGAGAGACCACAGAGGTTCCTCACCAGAAGAATCAAGGGCCTCAAACATTGGCAATAAACAGATAGGCTAAAAGCCCTATCCCTCTACTCACTTTTATGCAGACTCCTCAGAAGTGACTTCTGTCTGGCATACAAGGCGATCATGGACCCCACCTTGATGGGACTGCTGCATATTTGCAAGTCAAGCTCCACTCAAGTAACCCACATGTGTGGCCTCAACCTGGTCTGTGACATCAACAGGACTTGTTGGCAGGACAGATTTGTGTCCCAGAGACATCCTCATCTATGGAATAGGCACCCTCTCAACATCAAGCAGAGTACCTCTTTATCCCTTTTTAAGCCCAACCTGGATAACTGGATGGGAAACAGAAAATATACCCTTGAGATTTCACCCACGTCCCTGCTGGACAGGAGCATTGGGTGCTGATTTGTCTAAACATGGCCTAAACTCTTGGCTGGGCTTATAAGAGCCTCAGGACCAGTAGCCTAGTAACCTCCTATGATCCTGTACATATATATATATATATATATATATATATATATATATATATATATATATATATACACACACACACACACACACACACACACACACACACACATATATATATATATATATATATATATATATATATATATATATATATATATATATATGTTTTTTTCTCTTTCCCAGCAAAAAAAAAATTCCACTTCCCCACCTTTCATCTACAAATTAACAAAAGACCACTTACCTGAAAATGAAATCATTGAGATGAAATGTCTGAAACCTGATTTTAATGAATGACTGTATTGCCGAAACATTTCTCAAAGTAAGTATCCAGTCAACCAACATTTCACGAAGAAATACACCGGATTATCTCCAACCTACTGCCATGCCACCTTAACTAAATATATCAACTTTAAAATCACACTACAGTAATGGTTTGGCAATACGCCATTCATTAAAATCAGGTTTCAGACATTTTGCCTTGGCAATTTCATCTTCAGGTACATGGGTTTTCATTGATTTGAAGTAGACCTACATATATATATATATATATATATATATATAGCTATAGATATATAGATATATAGATATATATATATAGATAAATATAGATATAGATATATAGATATATATAGATTTAGATATATAGATTTATGTCTTGAAAAACCCTCTAGTTGCATCAGACTTAACAGCATAATTCTAGCATATAACACCATGAGCATATACAAATCTATCATGAAATGAGCCATCAGTTTAGGCCACAAGTCACACATAGACTCTTAGTCATGTATGTGTGCATGGCAAACAACAATGGACATACCTCTGTGAAACCCATTCCTAGCTCTTCACTATCAAATGATGCAAACAGGAAACCAAGTCATGACATATTGTAGAACTGATGTCAGTGTCACATGCAACATATATTAATGTAAAATATGAATAAAGTATCATGTACTAAATGGAGTTACCTATGGTTAGTAAAAATGTCAGACTCCGATAGCATCAGACTTCATAACTACCACAGACAGATAACATTGTCAGTGGTCTGCTCAGTAATCATCATTGCCACAGGGTGAGACTCACACTGCAGGTCATAGTGGGTCAACTGTTAGTGTTACTACAACACAGCTTAGGGTGCCCATCCTGATGTCTCATACTGAGGTCCTGGCTGCCTCTGTCACATTTGGAAACACTCGGCCCAGGTTGTGCTACAGAGAAGACTAATGAGGTGATACCAAAATGTGAATACAAACTGTGGGAAGGAACATGGGTGCAAATTGACTGTCTGATCATGGCTGTAGGGCCCACATCAGACTGGCTATCACAGATGTGTGTACATGTTGCAGCATAAACATTGATGCCTGATGGGCAAGGGTTGGTCTACTGAGATGGGGCCTGCTTCTCATTTGTGGTACTCAGATAAGCACAGTCAGGGCAAGCAGAACCCTGCTTGTTCTATAGTACTGCTATAGTACTGGTGTAACCAGGGATTCAAAATAACATGCCTCAGATAACATTCTTTCATTCTGTGCAGCCAACGCCACCTTGACCTCATCATGTCTGCACTCCTGTCCTTCATGCAGCACACCCAGCTGGTGTGCAACATGATCTATGGCACGGACAAGTGCACAAATGTCATATCCATGACATCACTGGGAGCATTCATTTGCCTGCAGGAGTAAGCAAACATCCTCAGACACATGCCCACAGACACCAGCTACTTGCCCAATTCTTCTGCACCAAGCAGTACTGCTGTGTTGTGGGGAAGTGTCAACATCACCAACAGACTCAACATGGGTCCATGATCCACATATCTCATCCTGTCCACCTGCTGATGTCTCCACAGTGTCAGAATGGCTGGACAAGTTATCATCCACTTCTGAGGTTAGCTCATTCACATGATTGTCACCATCTGGGCTGGGCTGCATCACCAAATCTGTATCCTGTGTGCCAGGGGCCATGCTGCCATACTGAGACACATAAGATTCCACATCAGGATCAGTGGACAGACTAATAGAGGATGAATGCAGCAGACACACTAAAAGAAGAGACAGATAGCACAGGTCAGGAAAACATGACATATGCTACATACATATCACTGCAATTTTACAGGAAATAATAACTTTCCAGGAGGTCTTGCCTTGGTATGGTCCAAAGAAACTATGTAACAAGGAGTTGACAACTATGGTACATATGCAAGTTACATGAAATATGTGAAGAATACAAGCATAGCACACACCTGTCATGTCCTCCTAGGAATCCGGTGCCAGAAGCGAGGGCTGAAATACAACTGTTATAGGGAAACTAACACATACATACAGCATTAATAATCACTTACTTGTCAGCATGTACCATTCCAACTGATATAACACACACAGTAGCTGATATATACACTTATACCACTTGTTCATGGCTGTCGGTGTAAAAGTTTTGAAAATGCTTGCATATATACATGCTTCTTGATATTAAGAGGTATTTTGCACATTCTTATGACTATAGAGTTTATTGGTTGGATTTCTTTGAATATCTCCATTACCATTCAACTACAGTTTTATATGTAAAGCTTTGAACACAGTGAGATAGCTCTGCAAAATGAATGTGGAATACGATAACATGGGAAAATTGAATTTAATGTATTAGTGGGTCATCGTTTTTTTAACTCCAATTCACCACCCTTCTCATTCTTATTTTTGGAGGGAGTGAGATGGTCAGATATACATTTTGATTTTAGAACAGAGACATTCCCTGATATCAGGATTTTTTTATGTTTAAATTGCACCTTTACAACAAATCACATGTATATATTTTATGTATTCCCAACTAAACAACATTTATGTGTATGTGATGAGTAGGAATTTGTAGTAGCCTGTTAAGAGCAGCTATTTGTTATGACAGTGTTCCTCTGTCTGAGGTATGAAATTATACATTTGTGTTTTTGTGTTGTGACTACTGTGCTGATGTATTCATGCACACCAGATTGTACTTTATTTTAACAATCTTGTAAAACGTAAGCTTTGATCCATATTACTACGCCAGCCTTGCACATTCATAACTTTGATTTGTTTAGCTGCGTTTCCTCCATATAATCTCATGCAAGATGGATTAGCTAGGCAGACAGGTGTCAGGGTTAGAGTGTGAACATAGCTGCAGATTGCAAGTTTTAATCTCAGGTCTTCCAATCTGTGTTACAATGTGGAAAGGACTGTCTGTGAAATATATAAAACTGTGCATGCAGAATCTGTAATGTTATTTAATTTAAAAGTTAGATAACATGAGCTGATCAATATATTTCAGTGTCATTTTCATACCGACATAGTGTCATTCACACATGCGTTTTACTTTTTGCAGGCAATGAGTACCATGAATTATGCCCTGTGCACTGACTGGATGCACTGGCTGGAGAAGCACAGTGAGAGATGTATGTTAATTATTTTTTAACATTTCATACCTAGAAAAGATTTGAACATTGTTAGAAGATTGCTTTTTTTGTTTGCATTACTATGCATGCTACTTCTAATCCAGGAATACCCATCATAGGTTCATATGTGTTTACAAGGCTAATGACCACAAGGGCCTTTTTAAGCCTAGCTATGCATCCCAAATCTCTGACAAGTTCTGATACCCTTGATAAGTAGTAAGCATGGGCCTGGAAGATGAGCCATTTACAGGTTGCCTGTTTGCAATAGAGACATAGGTGCCAAACCAGGGATGAATTTCCAGTTTCTCATCCAATTGCTCAAGTTGCACTTGAATTAGGGTAGGGAGGAATTCTTTCTCACATGAATGGGGAGCCGGTTCCATAGACGGGGTAGTTTCTGGGATACATACCTATCTCTCCAGCAGGTCCTATTTATATCACAGGCAAGGTTTAAGTCTTTAGAATGGGTAATTCTGCTACTGTTTGTTTTGTGAATATGCAGGAGGTCCATCAGACTGGGGTCTGACAATGCCCTGTATGCCAGGCATAGATTTCCTCTCAAAAGCCTGTAAGAGACCAAATACAGGGATAGGGCTTTGAGGTGGTCTGCATAGGACATATTAGTTATGCCCTAAATTCTTTTAGTGAGGAACCTCTGTGGAAGTTCCATTTGTTGGATGTGCCTGGTTAGGTACATACCAAAGGGTGCATTGTACTCAGTGATAGGTCTGATGAATGCTGAAAACCAGTGGAAAATTGACTTCCTTGGACTTAGATGCCATACCTTTGTCTATAAGTTGCACAATATAGAAGGATTTTTTCACCACAGTAGACATGTCATGATCAAAGGCACTATCTATGTGTGTCCCTAAGTCCCTAACTACTGGGTCAACTCTAAGGGGTGTGTTGTCAATATGATAGTTACCAGGGATGGATGACTTCCCAAGGATACTATTATACATTTCTTAGCATTTAGTTTTAGTCTATGGCTCTGACACCAGTTATTTATCTGTGTCAGCCCCTCCTGGAGAACATTTGTGTAAGCGTGAGATTCAATGACAGCTCCTAATTTGTAATCATCTGCAAATTTCATCAGCCAGAGACCACTGACATTGGTCCTGACTTCTGAGAAGTAAATGCCAAAAAGGAGCAGTCCAAGGACTGATCCCTAAGGGACTCCACTTGTGATTGGTCTCTTTGTAGAAGTGGACTCCCCAATTCTAACTTCCTGGGTCGTGTCTGAGCCAGTTCTTTATCTACCAGGTGACAAACTGGTTTGTACCTAACCTCTTGAGTTAGTCAACAATGCCCAAGTGTGGTATTGTGTCAAATGCATTAGCCAGGCAAGGTAGACAGTGTGAATGATTTTGCCCTCATCTGTTGCTTTGGTGACCTTCTCAAAGAAGTCCACCAGGTTGAGTAGGCATGATCTGCCCTTGACAAAACCAAACTGGGTTGGGTCCAGAGGTTTACTATATCTCTATTGATCATCTCCATGATAATTCTTTCCATGGCTTTAAATATAAGACTAGTGAGACTTATGGGGCATATAAGACTAGTGAGACTTACGGATCTTATAGTCATACAATCCCTGTGATTGTCATTATGGATTTCATAAAATTATGTTTATATCTATTCGTTGTATTTGTACACTATCTTGCCATTTGATATGTTTACATGTAAGTTAGCAGCAAGCCATATTTGCTGAAGGTAATGTTTTGAATTGTATGCCATCACCTAGATGACAGTCAGTTAAGTGTAACTGTCACAGTGCTTTAACTCCAGTGTGCTTTGTGTGCTCTTTGCACTATAGGTATTAGTTCACTTGTCTGTCTGTCTGTCTGTCTGAGATACTCAGTAATTAATCTGTTGTGTATAGTCTGCTTATCTGCATACTGGGTGGTTGTCTGGTGTCTTGCTGTTCATGTTGTTGTTGGCAGTCTATGCCTGGCATGCACCTCAGTTCATCATGAGTATTGCTTCTGTTACAGTTAACTTGTTATCTTGTGTTTAGGGATAGTTGTGTACATAGCTATTTCTGTTTTTTCATTTCTATCTATTACATAATCAGCATCACGATGATTGCTGACAGATGTATGTAGGACACTAACACATTAGTAGACAGTACTGTTTGTAGGACATAATCTATGTTTTCACATGTCAACAGCTGTCACTGTGTTTATGATTGTCCATTACTTCTAGGGCGTTGTGTTGCATTCCAAAGATTTGGTGCTGGGTAAGCCAATGACCATGTTGCCTTGCTTAGTTGTTTTGCATATAGATTTTATATCTTGCATTGGATTGTTATCTCACTATATCTTCATTATACTAATATGTAAATTGGTTGCTGTTCACATGACTCATTATATTCACAGACACCTGGGTTACAGCTGACATTTGCACACCAACATAACTGTGCAAGCTTGGCACACATACAAGACAGGAAACATGAACATAGTGATATTCTTTCAGACAGCCTGCTCATCGATGTAGTAAGGCTTAGATAGAGTATTAAGCATTGCAGATCACAGGACTTGCATCATGCTGTCTTGTTTACAATGTTTTTTTGTTTTTTTGCAAGGTAGATCAGTCAGTGTTGCATGACACAGTGTCATGGTATGCTTCTTTTTATATGTCATGATATTTTAATGTGAAGCTCACATTCTTGTGAGAGATACAGTGGTCCTGACATAGCCCTGTACTGAAATTATCCATAAGTATAGATAATAAGAAATTGGGAATGTGTTTGTGAATATCCATCTGCTAACCACAATTATTTTTATTACACTCCTACATAATCATTCTAGGCCATATCATTTGAGAATGTGGTTTTCATGACACTTGCAATGTATGCTGCTATACCTTTGTTTTCATATACAGACATCATATGTCAATGGTGCTGTACTTCATGTCCATTAGATTTTAGATGTGCACATCAGTTTGTGTTTAATGTCAGTCATGATTTTCACAGGAAAGTGCAGCCTGATAGATATGTGGTTTTCATTGTTACGGCTTTGATTAATGACCTACATCACATATGGTGGTACACTTGACTATGGGCATACCATATTCTTAGGTTTCATACTGACTTGTTTTCTTCATGCGCGTTGTGTCACAGTAGGTATTTTCTGTACTTATATATTTGCAGGTATGCATATTATGTACTTTCTTTCTTGTCCTGTGATTCACCTTGACTGAGCATGAGACCTGTGGATGCTCACCCATTAGATATCAGAGACAAGTGTATGCCCGACCACTGCCTAAGTCCTCCAATGATAATGATGAAGATGACACACAGGATGATGAGGAAGATGGACCTGCATGTGCAATCTTTTGTGCTGCACCCCAGAGTAGATGCTGCCCAGCACCACAACACGACAGCTATCAGAAACAGGTCCAGGAGGTGACTGATGTCTTTCATACACAGATGATGGACATGATGGGGAATTTTTCCAGGATATGGCATGGGCTATGCAGGACTCATTCAGGGAAACATCCTGGATGATCATTTGTGATGTTGATCCATATTGGGGGGACTCTCAGGACCTTAAGCATTGTCTGTGTGATCCACTTGTGTAACACTGGCACCATGGTGTTTGCCATATAAGTGATTAGACTGTACAGGCGCACTTGTGCATGCATAGCATTTTGCTGCCATGCTTATATGATACACCAAAAGGCATAAACTCCAGAGGTCATTTGATATTTAGCATTATCTGCAATGGGTGCATGACACACATTACCACATTAGACATTCAGTCAACATGCTGCTGTCCATGAGTTTCAGCATTTAACAGGCTGCTACTGCTGCAAGGGATCCACTGTATACATGTGTGGGATTGACAGCAACTTGAAACCATATGTTGCCTATATTGCACATATACCACAGTGGTATGAGCATGATTTGTGGCTTGCCCTGTAATGTCTTTTCAATAGCAGGACAGGTCCTTACTCCTGTGCTTTGGGTGACACTTGTTCTACTACACTGGCATACTGGCATTGTGTGTAGCATGTATTCGCAAAAATAATGCCATGCTGTATCATATAAATGTGTCTGCTATATATGGGCAATCCTACTTCACTGAATGCATAGACCACCACTGTATTGTTCATGTATTCAGTGGTAATACTGATTTATACAGTAACATTAAAGTATACCTTCTTTGGCATATGTTAAATTTCTGTATGCATTCCTTATTTACATACATTCACATATTTTGGCAAATGGTGTACATATGCATTGATTTATGCACGTCTTGCCACATATTCCGATCAATACAAAAAAATGAATTGTACCCTGTGAGTGTGAGGTGTCATTGACTTCCTGTTAATGTGCTGTAATTTTCTTCACAGGAGTGTCCTTTGTTTAGTCATAACCATGATCAGTGATATAAGTATTACCACTGGTGTTTATTCCACATGTTGTTTTACATTGGCATGACAGCATATATGTGCATGTGATACTGATTCTTAGCTTCTTTACCTATACCTCTCGCTATTAGATGATTTTACAATACTGTGTGTGTATGATTTATACATGGTCATATTTGTTGACTTCAGCAATGCAGTCTGCCATGTGACATAGATTGACCATTCACGTCAATGTATCCCACCTCTGCTTTTCTCTCTCCCTATTTCCTTGCCACATGTCTCACACCAGTTAGTAACTGTTAGCTGTGGCAATGTGGTCATGACTGCCCTTCATTTTTATAAATTTTTTATATTATAAATTTTACAAATTCCATCAGAATCAGTAAGTGCAAGCAAGTATATTTTATTAGTAAATGACTTAAAGAGACATTCACAGTTGTTTCTGGGCTTACTAGAGAGATTGCTGAAGATGTGTATAATTACTTACAAATGCCATGCCGCTTACTTTGGGATAATATATTCTAAGTTTACATATTACAGACTTATCCACAGCTTTAGCTCAGATATAAATGAAATGTGCCAGATTCCACTAATGTTATGGAATCTGGCTCTACATTGTTTGTATGTGTATTATTTTTATTTTTATACAGTTGTTTCTCTGTATCTCATTGTATAATTGTGGTTACATTTTTAATCTCAATAGGTATTACTGGGTCTCACCTAGAGTATGAAAATAAAATAGTCCTGTTCACTGAGAAAACTGGCACATCAGTACTATCTGCAATCACTAAATGCAAATCAAAAGAGAAGATGAACCAGTCCAGGACTGAACAGAAGTTTGGAGGTGGAGAACAGAATAGTTAAAATGGGGAAACCTTTATCTGCTGAAGGCAGAAGAGACTAACCCTGCATCCAAGATAGGTAGAGAAAATAAACTGACAAAAATATTAATCCTTTAAGGAAACTCATTAAAATGTATTGCTTGGATATAGGTAAGGGAATGTCTTCCGTTTTATACTTAGTAGGGGACTGAGGAACAGTATGTACTGGTCAGGGCCTCATTGGCTAATAATGATCACATAGCTGCATGGTTTAAATTTGTTATAGAGAACAGACTAAGGGAAGCAAGAAAGGTCAAGCACTGAGGCTCTAGTGGATAAGACTGTGACAGAGCACCAGGGTCAGTTGTCTGCATAAATGGAAGAATTATGAGAAATCATAAAAATGGGGGATTTGGTGAGGGATGGGAAAAGGGGTTAAGAAGGGTGATTAAAGCATAAAGAAAGTAAAAGCAAGTCTGTCTCAGTAGGGAGGTGAGATATTTAAAAGGGAAAATTCAGAAACTAGAGAAACGCAGTATAGCTTAAAATAATATGCGGTGGGAAGAAGCAGGGCAGCAAAGTGTAATAAGAAGTTAAAGGTGAAGAGGGACAGAAGATTAGCAGCAAACTATAAGACAGGAAATAAGGCCTTAATCAAGCATGTATAGGGAAAGAAAATGGCAGAGAATGGCATAAAGAGGAAGACTGGGAAACTAGCTTGGAAGGAGGCAAAAGATTAGGCAGAAATCCTAAACGCATAATCATCAGTGTTCAAAAAAATAGGGAAAAAGCAGGGTCACAGGCTGAAAGGGCTATTCAAAAACAAGAGAGAGTGACAGAAGGGATAAAAAAATTAGAATTTTTCCTCAGACAGACAGGAAATATTGGAGGTGTGAATTGGAAGAAAGAGGTCATTCGGAACATATTTTCTGGGAGTGTGGTAAGCTGGTGGACTTTAAGTATTACCTGAAGCATGCATTGTAGTAGATGCTGGGTGACAGATTGATCTGATGAGGGAGATGACTTTTCTGAGCTGATACAGAATGGGAATTGCCTAGGCATGGTAAGTGTTTGCTGTGTCTAACAACGATGGCTGCCAAAAAAGCAATTACTAGAAAATGGAAAACAAAATCTAAACCAACTATACTGGAAGTGGTGAATATAGTAACAGAGATAAAACAACTGGAACTGAGATCTTTACAGATAGGAACAAACTACACAAGAAAAAATGGAAATTGTAGGAACAATACATGCAAGGGAGGAACGAGATTTAAAAGGTGGCAGGATGTAAGTGAACTATGTAACGTTTGAGTGAAAAAGATCGAGGGGATTATAACTGATGTAAAATGCTTACAACTAGGAGTGTGTCATTGTGGTTTGTTTTCATTTATATAAATATATGATTGCCTATGTAGTAAGTGATGGTTTAATAAAGATGTTTCTTATTTAAAAAAAAGGCAGGAATCGAATAATGTTTGTAATGTTGCTTAGGTTATATGATATATAGCAATATATGGGAAATATAATGTCTGTTATGTTAATATAGTTTGATTACTTTTATATTAATCTAAATTTGCCTATGACACAAGTGATAATTCAATAAAAGTGTTTGAAAAAAATAATCATTCATATTGAAAAAAAAAAAGTATAGATAATACTTAGGAGGATGAAGAAAGATAAGAAATCAGGGCCAGATGAGATCCCACCAAGGATATAACAGAATTTTCAAGCATGTTCCATGCAGAAGCCAAAGAAATGATTCCAGCAGACTGGAGCTAAGTATCAGTGCTGTCAGTTTATAAGGGTGGAATAAAGAGTAACCCAGGAAAGTGCAGGGCAGATAAACTGACCCCAGTAATGAGCAAAACAAATGAAATGGTGAAAAGGGTTAGGTTTATTTCATACTTGAATAAAATAAGCTGCTCAGCATGTTCCATGAATGTTGGTATTACAGCAGTTTAAAAAAACAGTCATAGCTGTTATGTGCTGTGCTTTCACACAGGCAGAATTTGCAGACAGCGTCTATAGAGTTCATATCACTAGCATCTGTGTGTTGCTATGACAGGTATAGTCAAATGGTAGCTGTAGTATACGTGTACAGTATGCAATCTCTGTATGTGCCACTTTTGTTGTGGGCACCTATGTGCATGACCCAGTTCCATTCCTATTATGGTCTATGAATCTTAGTAAATTCCTACTCTATACAGACTACGAAGCCTAACTCCCTTGTGCAAGACTTGTTCATATGGTGTACAATTAATAATCAGCATCTTCCAGTTCAGTATCTACCATTTAACATTGTGATTTACTTTAATTTACTAGTCTCTGTTGGCTTACTTGAGGTATTTATTAGCTTTTTCTGCAGTTCTGTGTGAATGCTGTTGTGCATTTGCAGTTGGTCAGTTGCTGAAAGAAATATACAGCCTAGGCAAAGTACTGACAGGTAACTCAGAAGTACAATTACCTTGCATCCACTCAAGAACAGCAGGGATTACTGCTGTTCCACTTGTGTAGATTAAACACATTGCTCAGCAATGGAGAAATATTTTAACCATGATATAAAAGATTGGCTTGCATATTCCCCACACTAAATAGTGGATCTCTTCATTTCAGATTTTTGGACGGAAAACATGTTGGTTCTGTGACCTGCCTGCAAAATTGGTATTGTAAATCAGTAAAGAGCAAAATAATAACTAGCGCTCTCTGGCACAATAATGCACTATACTAATCTGCTGGTATCTGGACTCCAATGTTGCTGGGCTAATCAGAAGGGTAGACCTGAGCAGCTGCCAGCCTGCTCAAACAGCCTGGGAATGTGGGGCAGGGAAGATCTGCAGCACTGATTAAAGGCAGGGGGTAAGATCATTGTGCTCTGTAGGAATATATAAAATATACCAACTTTGGTAGTCTTGCAGGATTATGAGCATCCAGGTACATATGAATGCTAAACTACTCCAAGATATTGAATGCACAGGCTAATTAGAAAGGCAGAATAGGTAAAGCATAGAGGAGACATCATAATTCTAGGCCCATTGACTTTTGCCTTCCGAGCATCAAACCACAAGTTCTATAGGTGCCCACCCCTTCAAAAAGCCATGTGGTCTGCCAGGTCAGTGGTTTACAGGGATGAAGCTGTAACTATGGTCTAGACAACCCAAGTTAGATTAGTGACTTGGAAATCTAACAGAGCTGTCAGCAAAGTGGAAGTGTCTGTCCTGGAGAAGAGATACTCTGTCAATGCAGGTAAAGTGTTAGACATCTGGTGGAAAGCCAGTGCTTGGAAGAGTCACCAAGCTGGACTTATGGAATGGCCAAGAAAGTGTTACTACCCTAGGCCCCAGGGTTGACATATCCTTACAGATCACACTTCATTGCCCACCCAGTCTTTTGATGTATTGGTGGTACTCTGGTGGAGTATGACCAAAGAAAAACCCTGATGCATTTACTGAATGATGCTGTAGGAACCTGCCCCCATCCGCCTGTAGGATGGCACTTCCCATTTCCCTTCCCACTCTGTTAGGTATGCTCATCCAAGGAATAGTACTCAACTGACATAGATATCCATTTCCACTTGCATCCTGTCTCCACAGCAACCCTAAAACTGTGGGGAGCAGTACCAGGGTGCGAGGAAGAGTCAAAGCTTTAGGGTTGTTGGCTGGCAAATGGTCAAGCAGCAGCACTTGGACTCAGGGAAAAAAGGAAAGCCATATTGCTGCTAGGGGTAAGTTAGGGGGTGCTAAAGGACATGAAGCTGACAAAGGAGGGTAGAACCTAAAGACTCATCTCAAATGCATGCAAACAAAAGAAAAATATAAATATTAATTTGCTTGGCAAATGCAGAATTGTATGACAAGTGAAAGTTAGGAAACCATATGCTACTCTTTTGAATAAACAAACAAAATATGAAAATGGAGTGGTGACTTTAGTACAAAGCCAGGTTAAAAAATGCTTTAAATGTAAAGATGTCAAATGACAAAGATGGTTCTAGTCTCTTATATGATATCTGGTACCGTCCAAGCTAAAGTACATAGGGGCCAAAATAGAAAGGTAACTGAAATTCTCAGGAACAGGACTGTAAAAGAGAAGTTATCAAGTATGCAAATTATAGTTAGAAAAGTAGGCAAAGGTGACAAATAACAGAGTCTAGAAGCTCAAGGAAATTGCAGAGAAGACAAACAAGGGGAGATAAACCTCAGGCTTTATTAACTAAAACTTGCGAGAATGTGCTTGAGCTAAATCATGAATACACACTTGGGCCAGATTGCTTAAAGTTTGTGGAATCCAATGCATTACACTGATGTTAGTGTGAAATTTATGGATAACAATGTAATATACTAATATATGATAAGAAGCTGAGAATAACTCAGTGCACAACAGAGTTCCACATTTCCAATGGTTCAATAAAAATATGTGCAAGTAATCTGTAATGATAAGAAATGGTTGTACAGTAACGTTGTACAATACCAAACAAATGGAAAGATGATTACAAATCAAGAATCTTGATAGTTGTTTAGAAAGATAACAAAATCTGTACAGTAAGGTTACAGACCACTACAAAAATGTCCTTACTCTGTAGTGAAAACCAAAAAAAAAACACAAAACCACACATGTTAAAAATACCAAATATCCTAAAGTAGTTCTCATGGCAATCGTAACATAAATGTGCAGATTACACGCAAACTTCTTAGATAATCACAGATATTTCCTTATACCATCCACTTACTTGTAATACAAGCTTCAAAACTGCAAGGCTATTAGTAATACATATTTATTCACATCACTCATTACATCACACTTAGAAACAACTACGAATATCTGCATAATACATGCAACATTCAAAACATATCGGTTTGGATTTACAGATTAATACAGAAGCCATACATTTACTAATAAAAACATGTAAAGGTAAAAGGCAATTATGGCCACTTTGCCATAGCTAACAGTCGCTAACAGTGGGTTCAGAACTTGCGTAGAGAAAACAAGTAATGCGCACATCCAAGGAAAGTCAGAGATAGAAAGAAGAGGTGGGAATGGGCAAAGTAGAAAGAAAACAAGAAGGATGTTGGTGTAGGAAAATCTGAGGGGAAGTCAGAAGGACATGAACATTTTTTTAGTGGAAATAGGCCCCATTTTTTAAGAATAGAAGAAAAGGTAAACATAGGAAAGTGGAGGTGAAGGTCATCAGAGCAGGTATACCCAAAGAACAACTAGCACAACACAAGACAGTCAAAGGTTGGAAAAAACAGTAAGGACGGGTAAGTTACACAGATAGCACACTGCACAGTATGAGCAACGGAAAGCTGACAGACAGGGTGGGGATGCATACCAGCCATAGTGAAATGCTGAAAAACAAGTCTATCTATGTACTGTCATGTTAGCATATGTTTCAACTGCATGACAGTCATACCTGGGTGTGTATGATCAATGGTAATTGTGTGTTGTAGGAAAATTGGATGAATAAATACATATTAAATAGTGTGTCAGCAGTGCAGGTGTTAGCCAAGCAACATCACAGATGAGCAAATTCAGGTAAAACAATGGTACATAACTTCAGAGGACAAAACTAAACCTACAACCATGCATGTGAAATGCAAACAGAAGATCAGCAAAGGCTGCTACATACACAAGTAGGTGTATACAACCAAAACAAATGTGTAATGGAATTTGTGTATGTTATGCACATACACTATGTCAATGACTACACACAGGTCTATGTGTGTATGTATCTGTGTCGGTGGCATAAATGGAATGTACATGAAACCAAGGTCAATACACATACTTACACCAATAACAAGTAATGTGTTAAAAAACAGGACAGAATAATGAATATAGCAGGTTGAGCAGATGGATGTGAAAAAACTACACTGAGTAACACACAAGTAGAATGAAAATAGGGACATTGTTGGGAGGGTGGCCTAATGGTTGAGGTGTTTGCCTTATAAACACAAGGTACAGGGTTTGAGTTTCACAAGGGATAACTGGCTAGGCTTTAAAAAATGGCTTGCAAGGGCAGCTAGACTAGTACTGATCTATGATTCTATTATCCTATGACATATTGCAAGCATTAGCCAGCAACTTGTGTGCCCATGTCCCGCATTATAAAATGGCCATACATTTGGCACATGGTCACTGCATCAGATTAATAAATGGCAATGAACAGTAGTTTTAACAAAGGCAAACATACCTGCAATAAATACTAGGGACATATTAAGGTGGGAGGCAGGAGGACAACCTGGGACCACATCATGGTAAAGCAGGACACGGTAAGTTGATACAATGCTAATGCATGTGTAAAGCACAAAGGTTGATATAAAACAAACACAGATATACACTTAGAGAAATAGAAGATGTATGTCAAATGACCAGATGGACTGCTGTTGTCCACAAAACTGGGCATGTATAAAACACACATACACAGTAATGTACAATCATGTAACATTAACATGAATAGGTAAGTGTGTGATGCAAATGTCAAATAAAAAAAATGTGTATTTCAACCACATTGCTCATTATGGAGCAGAGGACACCCCTGTGAGCATCATTACAGCACATCGGCTGTGCATCACTGGATGCTCACTTGTCAAAGGTACATTTCTGTGGCAGTATGTATCTGACTTTGTGCACATACTGTACATGTGCAATCATAATGTGTACCACTATTTATGGAAGATGTACACCAATGTCACTATATCATGGGTTTGGAAATGCTACATACAACAAACATGTTGTAATGTACTGTGAAAAATTGTGTAATCTGTAACATTGTGTATAGATTAAAGTTACCTTGCTAGCTGATGCAGTCAAATAAGGAGGAATGCATATAGACAGGATATACCTGTATCTGATCTCACATGGCATCAGTATTGCCAAACCACGACACAACACCACATCATGAGAGTGGGTGTTTACCTCACAGACACAGATAAAGGGTTTGATTCTCACCGTTGAAAGGAAAATAAGCTAGGCTTAACATGGCCCAGAAGAGCAGATAGCCTGGTACTTACCTATGAACCTATGTGGAATGGCATGGCTGTATGTTGCACATACCTAATATGGAAAAACAGATATCCAAGGCATATGATACTCTTAGTGTTGGACTATGGACAACATATGTTGTCTGTCAGTCGTCCCAGTAAGATACATGTTCACAGGCTGCCTGTTGCAGAACTATCAACAGGTTAACTGACACAATGCATAGACAGTTGGATGCGTGAGGACAGTGTAATGTGTTGTCTGTCATGCACACATTGAAACCAAAGTAAATGTCACATAATAATAACACATAAGCATGACAGATGCATGGTATATATGCACACAAGAGTGCATATACAGTCCAATCCATTAAATGTCAATCATCATGTTGGCAGCAGTGGAGCACACAGACTATACCTACTGACCAGAGGGACCAGGCTGATGAGGATCGCATTAGAGGGTCCTCATGATCAATCATCCTGAATGAATCCCACATAGCCTGTGCCAACTCATCGAAGAAGGTCCCCACCATGTAAATTGGTCATGACCTCTCTGATCTTCTCTCAAAAATCTTCTTTTTCAAGGCCATGATGATGTCTCCTCTAGGGTGCAGTTAGGAAGTCTGGAGCAGGGATGGTACCAGGCTCCTTGTCATCTTTGTCATCATTGTCATGCTCTTCTTCTGATGATTCGGGCAGTGGCCTTGCACACACATATCATCATCTTCAGATTGGTGAACATCCTCGAGTACCATGCTCTGTAGAGATTAATTGTAAAACATAACAGACAAGACAACAAAATGTCTATCACAGAGAACACTGCCATGAAAATCAGAGCACAACACAATGTCATTATGATGAAAATTTACAAAGAGATAAGACACATTCATTATGGACAGAGTTACTCATGGCCCTATATGTCATACTCCTAAAAAGGACAACAGTATTCTTTCCTGAACAATTCCATATGCTTAGACGCACACACACACATGTCATTAGCTTTGTAAAAATGTATGAATGGTCAACAAACATATTTTATTGTCTACATTCAATGATGTATATTAACAGATACAACACACCATTGTATAAATGAGGAGAAAGCTATTGGGCACTATTGTGAACAATACACGCATCATATGACAACCTTCTAAGACAGGCAACAAGATGTTTGGCTGAACACACACATCAATATGAAGAGTACAGCACTAAAAACAATGCAATATGTTCAATCAAAACAACTGTAGACATATCAGAATGTAATTTGTCTGTTAATAATAGAATTGCATGTGCACAACTTTAAGTATTCTCTTCAGAAACAACCAGGAAGCAAAAGGCTTACAAAACAAATATTTTGGAACATACTTGTTGATTATGACCTGCTGCTATCAAATAGTATCAGCTCAAGTGTCAGGCAACCTAGGCTAAAGCAGTGTTTTAAAATATAACAACCAAGGGGTTGGAGACAGAAATAAAACCAATGTCGACCTGCAGGGTGTGCTCATTATGAACTGCTGTTATCAAGTGGATATCTGCACAAGTGACAGTCAAGGCAGTGTTTTAAAATAAAACAACCAAGGGGTTGGAGACAGAAATAAAACCAATGTCGACCTGCAGGGTGTGCTCATTATGAACTGCTGTTTTCAAGTGGATACCTGCACAAGTGACAGTCAAGGCAGTGTTTTAAAATAAAACAACCAAGGGGTTGGAGACAGAAACAAAACCAATGCTGACCTGAAGGGTGTGCTTTTTATCAAATTGATGCTAGCCCAACTGTCAGTCAAGCTAGACAGTGTTTTTAGAAATACACCCATGGTGTGTGAGGCAGGTGCAGTACCAATGCTGAAATGAAGGCCATGACACAGCCTGCAGACAGCAGTGATAACACTGTTACTACTGATTTTTATTCACTCCAGGAATAAGCAGGCTATACATAACAAACTAATCATCAGAAAACAAAGCAAACATGCAAGTGTACCAAGTCATGCATCATAAGCAATAGTCACATCACTTACATTTGTATGTAAAACATTCACCTTAAAACAAAACAAACTGTAATTTAGGTTAAATATTTGTGTTGACAAAATGGATCTAAAATACAAAATACATAAGCACTATGTTTTATATACAGTTGTAATGACAGCTACTGTTTGTTGATTTCAATTATCTTACTGATGCATGATGGGTATTTCTGCATTCTAAATAATAAACATATAATTTTGAAAAATACAGTCCTGAAAACAGTGGAATATTCATCTCAGTTCATAATATACATAAAATATTCAACATACCTTCCTCCTTCCACTGATCTTCAAGCCTGTGCATCTGCTCAATGCACATCACTCTGTTACGACTGAGGTTCTCACTCTCTGATATTTAAAAAAAAATAATTATTCCTCAAATAACATGGATAAACATTTCATAACACATTTTGTAAACTGTTATTCTGAAGAGCATTATATAGGCACAATATTCAGTTGACATGGCAACATTCAGGTGTTGACATCTTTGATGCACAGATTATAGGATATGACATTCAAACTGGCAGATGCAACCTACATCTAAACTCTAACTTTGAAATCTATCTGCCTACCTAACACATCTTAACTGTAAAAATGCATGTTTTTCGGGCATGAAAAGAGTTAATGTTATGACATCAGTCTGATGGGGGACGGTCTACTAAGCATGTTCTTTGCTTAGAACTGCAAACTATGAACACGTGATGCTCATGTAGCTAAATTTTTAAATTGCATTCATGTCAGCACTGTGTTCTGAAAAATTAACAGGAATTGAGATAACCTGTGGCTTTACATTATGGACACAGAAAGGTATGTGCGAGGAACATGATTTTTTTTCAAATATTTATTTATTTATTTTATTTTTATTTATTTTACATTTGTTGACCGGGCTAGTCTAGCTGGATATATGTCCATTTTCAGTAGAGGCCCGGGGAGAAAATCTCCAAGACAGATACAAACAGACAATAAGTAATTGTTGCAAAAAAAAACAAGAAGTAGATATAGAAGATATTTTATACATTTAACAGTAAATAACACAAAACTATATACAAAGTTTAGAGCAAGATAATATAAATATGCTAGTGGCTAAAAAATAGTATCCAGGTTCTTACTAGATGCTTACCATTGCACTACAGAAGATTAATTTAGTGGAGAGAGAACAGCTAGAAAAGATATTAGTAGCATTAATGATAGGTTAGTCAGGGTTGGTACAAGAGCACAGCCAATGTGTTTTGAGGAAGGTTTTAAGTTTTTGTTCGAAGAGTGGTAAGGAAGGAAGGGAAGGAAGTTCATTAGGTAGAAGGTTCCAGGTTTTTCCAGTTGTGTTTGAGAATAGAGAGTCCCCAACCATGTTGTGAGACTTGCTGATGTTAACTAGGGGTTTACTTGAAGAACGTAAGGCATTAAGATTTTTGTAGGGGATTATGAGGTCTGAGAGTATTGGAGTATTGTTAGGCTGGTAAAGGACCTTATGAGCAATTGTAAGTTGGTTGAGTTGAAGTTGGTTTTGAAGTTCAAGCCATCCGAGTTGCTTGAGATTCTGACAGTGATGGGTTTTGAAGGGTTTACCAGTGGCAAATATGGCAATATTATGATAAGAGGCAGCAAGTTTGAGAAGATTCTTTTTGGATAGGTTAGTGTATATTGGTGAGGCATAGAGTAGAGATTAGATGGGAGTGGGCAATGGTAGTTCTTGCTATTGGAGTAAGGAAGGGTTTGACTCTGTACAGGCAGCCCATTTTTCTGTTAACTGATTTTATAGTGTTGTTAATGTGGGTATCAAAGTTAAGGTTGTTGTCTACTGTAATACCAAGGAGTTTGGTGGTAGAGTCTGGGTAAATGAGGGTACCATTGTTAGAATTGACTGAGATATCTATTGGTGTGGACATACAAGTAGGAGTAAAGAGCAGGAGCTTTGTTTTTTTCTGGGATTCAGTAGAAGGCAGCGCTTTAAGAACCATGTCTCAACTATGCTAAATACTTTCTGGGTTTGGCATTGCAGTTCAGAAGCAGATTTAGCTGTGCAGATTAATGCAGAGTTATCTGCATATTGTATACAAGTTGCATTGGGAATAGCCAAGTAGCGATCATTAATAAAAATTGAAAATAAGAGAGAACCTAGAATGGAGCCTTGGGGAACTCTCAGTGTGACTGGCAGGTGGGGTGATAGATTATTTTCTCAGCACACTGCTTGTTGCCTATTGCTCAGTTAGGAAGTAAACCACTTTAGAGATTGAGTACCCAGGGAAAGCGATTTGAGAATATTGATAAGCATGTGTGGTTTACCATATCAAAATACTTTGAAAGATCAATAAATAGTGCTGAGGAGAGTAAATTGTTATTGTGGTTTCAATTAATGGTGTCTGTAAAGGATAGGAGGGCAGTGGTGGTACTATGGAATGGCTTAAAGCCATGTTGGCCCTTAGCTAGTAAGTTGTGTTGAATTAGATGGCCTATTAGCTGATGGTGAATGCATTTTTCCATTATTTTTGCTAAGGGGGATAGAAGGGCTAAGGGTCTATAGTTAGAATATTCATTGGAGTTGCCACCTTTGTGTAGGGGGATAATGTGTGAGACTTTCCAACTAGTAGGGATATATCCTTCTTTAATGGTTCTGTTTATCAGGATGGATACAGGATAAGCAACTACTTTGGCTGCTTTTTGCAGGTATTCAGCTGGGATTTGGTCAGTGGAAGGGGTAAGGCTTAAGTTTTGCTAGGAGTTTGAAAATAAAGTTAGTAGATATAGGTTGTAATAGGAAGGCAGGAAGAGTGCTTGTTATGGGGGTGGGAATGTTAGAGGTGTCAGGCTAGAGTTTGGATGGCATCTGTGAAGGAGTCATTAGCAGTTTGGATGGGAGTCTCATGGTTAGCTCCTATTGGTGTTGGTGTTCCGGAGTGTCCTGGATATAGGAGACTATTGATATTTTTCCAGAATCTTTGAGGGTTATTTTGGTGTGTTTGCTGTATTTTGTAGTAAATGTTTTTTTGTCTAAGAACATGGCTTTTTAGTAGCATTTCTTATTTGTCTAAATGTCTGTTGATCAGATGAGCTTTTGATAGTTAGCCACCTAGTCCAGGCTTTATTTCTAAGTAGAATTTTTTGCCTGGTATCTTTGGTGAGCCATGCGGCTGGTTTTGACCTAATTCTTATATTACGTATAGGTGCATGTTGGTCTAGGATAGTTACGAATTTAGAGTTAAAGTATTGGACAGCCTCTTCTAATGGGAGGGTTTTTAGACAAGTCAAGTTACAGGCAATATGTTCACTCAGAAATAGTTCTTGGTTAAAATGCTTGTTGGAACGTAAAGTCCTATATGATATTGGGTGGGAGATATCTATGTTTTGCCTAATTATATAGCTTAAGCAATGGTCACTTACATCATCAGGAAAGGTGCCTACTTTGTATGTTTGGTGGTGATTATTAATGAGAATCCAATCTAAGGTGCTCTCTTTTTGGTTAGGTTTGTTAATTCTAGTTGGGGAGGTGATGGTCTGAGAGAAGCCATGAAGGTTAATATAAGAAGTAGGATTCTCAGTATTGATGCACTTTCAATCTATATTGACGTCACCTAGGATTAAAGTTTCTTGTGGGAAGGTTGCTGTGACCCAGCTAAGAATATCCTCTAAGGTGCTAATATTATTTCCAGGACATAGATAAATGCATAAGATATTTATGGATTTATTAGAATTAAGCTGAATCTTGGAAATAAGGATTTTTTCATTATTGTCCTTAGGTGGGGTATAAGGTGAGGTAGTAAGTTGTAGCCCTTCTTTGAAAAGAATTGCTACTCCCCCTCCCTTTCTTTTTGTTCAGTCATTTCTTAATATATTATATCCTGGTGGGATAATCTCATTATCTTGGGTCTGTGGTTTTAACCAAGTTTCTGTTAAACATAAAATGTCAAAAGAGTATATGTCTAAGAGAGAATGGAGATGAACTTTATTGTTGATGCTTCGGATATTGAGATGTGCTATCAGAAGAGAATTGGGGAGTTTAATGAGGCTGGGTGGGATAGAGGGATTGGAGGTATAAGGATCAGTAGGTAGGACATTTGCAGGGCCTGGGTTAGGCTGGATATCACCATTTTGTAAGGATTGATTTTTTGGAATGCACAGTGCATAATGTAGATTACTTATTAGAAACTGATATTTCTTAGTTGAGGGATTATAGTATTTAATATGGGATAGTCATTATATATGCATTATATATTATATATAGCATTTTATTAATATTTCCATGTAAATGAAACATATGAAACTGCAGTTTTAAACAGAAAGTAGTAATACAAAGGAGAGCAAAATAACAACTGACCATAAAACATATGTACAATATGAGCCATAGAACAAAGTACAATAGTATAATAGTATAATAGTGCTGCCTACATACTAAACAAGGAGAGAATAATATACCTCCAAGATACCCTAAAACGTATTATATATTATATGAAATAAATGTATAGATATTGATACAATAAGCCAAAAATAATAATTTCTAGAGCCATTGGGAGATAATGCTGGGGACGGTCAAACAAATGTTAAAGAGAGAGAATGCAGCAATTATCTTATACTTAACTTACATGTATGATTAGTTGTCAGCTAAGTGTTCAAATACTAAGTTCCAGAAAGTCAGATAGTAAGATCATTTATGTGAGTTTGCTATTAGGAGTTTTTGAGATGTAATATACTTAATAGCTAGAGATCTGAAGCCTACCCAAGACATCTTAGTGTGATCAAGCCAATGTTTGGTAATGTAAAATTTGACTAACAAGCAAAAAGTCACTAAAACATGTAGTCTCAGTTTTGGGATCTTAAAATTGGTGATAAGTAGCAATGCTAGTTCCCATGATAGTGTTGATTTGTGATACCCCATCTTCTCAAGTCCCACCCTAAGAGAGTTCCAAATACTATGGGAATATTTACAAATCCACAATATATGGATTATATCTGCTTGCGGGTAGGAGCAACATTAGCATGCAGAGGATGCATTCGGATTAAATTTATTTAGGTGGATAGGAGTAAGATAAAGGTTGTTTGTAATCACAAACTGTGTGTATGTAAGCTTTTTAAAGGGAGAAAACATGAGTGTAGATTTGCTAGCTGTCAGCTTTTGGTCAGTTGACAAGTTCAAACCTTGGTGGTTCCAGTATTCCCCATAGACTATTTCTCCTTGATACTTAACCTTATTTATACGTTTATATGATAGAGATAACCTATTTTTTGCTAGCTAAGGTTTGTAATAAATTGGCGACTAAGTTTATGTCGTACTCCGTAATAGAGTGTACTTGTGGTGTAGATGAGATAAGTGCGAGGAACATTATTCCTTGCAATGTTGCACATCACTGTTTAAATGCATACATCTTTCCTGTCTTTCATTGCGACTGTTAGTGTGCACATCACAGTCCCTCAAAACTTACAGGTTTATTCTGTTCTACTATTGACCACAGTATGGCATGACAAAACAGTCCTTCATAGCATTTTAAAAAGTCTACACTATTAACTTAAAATTTGCTTAAACATATAACAGGACTTATCAAGATGCACTGCCCCCACTGTTAAACTGCTGATTTTAACAGAATGTTAGAGATTGGGGATATATCAGAAGAAATTTGATGAATAACTGAGTTATTCTCACCAACACTCAGAATATACATTGGTATTGATAAGTGTAAAATGCTTTGGTAAAAGAATGCTATGAGTATATGAAATCAGTATAACCATTTAAGATATATGTGTCCCCTTTCTTAGGATCATAGGATCATGGGAGGTTACTAGGCTAATGGCCTTAGACCCTTTACAAGTTTGTCTGTGTTATACTCGTATTCCCTAATTGATCATATTAGATGATCTATAGTTGCAATGTGAGTCAATGATCAGCACTGATTGCCCCTGTCCATGAAAGACATAGGGGTCACTCCCAGGGTGAATTTATGGTCTTCCATCCAGTTGTCCAGGTTTCACTTAAATAAGAGCATTGAAGAGCTTTGCTTCATGTGAATTGGGAGTTTATTCCAGAGGGGTGGCAATCTCTGGGAGACATATCTATCTCTTTAGCATGTCATGTTAATGTCATAGGCTAGGTCAAGATCCCTGGAGTGAGTGAATCTTGTCCCAATTGACTTGTGGATGTGTAGCATTTCCATTAGGGCAGGGGCAGAGACTTTCTGTAAGACAGGCACAAGTCGCCTCTCAACAGCCTATAAGAGACAGAGTACAGTGACAGGGGTTTCAGTGTCTCCACATAGGTCATGTTTTGAAGGCCCTGTATTTTCTTGGTAAGAAACATCTGTGGTCTCTCCAGCTGCTGCAGGTGTCTGGTAAAGTACACACAAAAGGGAGCATTGTAGTCTATTAGTACTCTGATGAGGTAGAGTACAGAGGAGTTATAACATCCTTAGTCCTGGATGCGATGTCCTTACTTATGAGGTATACAACATAGAAAGCTTTCCTTACCACTGTGGTACATGGTGATCAAAGTTTAGATTGCTAGCAACCTGTGTTCCCAAATCTCTCACCACTGGTGTTGAGGTTAGGGGTTCTGTCTATATTGTAATTTGCAGGGGCATCCCCTTTGCCAAACGGGATAATAATGCAATTTTTCATTTAGTTTGAGTCCATGGCTTTCGCACCAGTCTTTTGTTTGTGCTTGCCCCTTTTGTAAAATGTTAACATCATTAGGGGACTCAATGATTGCATTCAGTTTGCAATCGTCACAGTACTTTGTAAGCCACAACCCATCTAATTTCACCTGAACTGCTGAGAAATAGATTCCAAACAGTAGAGACCCCAACACAGATCCTTGTGGTACACCTCTGGTAACTGGTCTATTGGTGGAATCCCCAACTTTGACTGTATGCATTCTGTTGGTGAGCCATTTGGCTACCCGTCCAGTGACATATGGGTTAATCTCCAGCTGGGAGAGTTTCTTAATGATATCTGAGTGGGGAATTGTGTTGAAAGCCTTGGCTGGATTGAGATAGGAGATATGAACTGTTTTGCCTTCATCCGGGGCTTTGGTGGCATTCTCGAATGAAGGCCACAAGTTTTAATAAACATGATCTACCCTTAAAGAAGCCAAATTGGGTCAGGTTGAGAGGTATAGAGTTTTAAGGTCACTTATGTCTTTGTTAATAAGGTCCATGATGATTCTTTCCATGACCTTGCAGATAAGGCTGGTTAGGCTTATGGGTCTATAGTTTCCATGCTCAGTTGATGGACCCCTGTTGTGCAAGGGAATTCCCATTTCTGTTTTCCACTCAGCTGGAACAAAGCCAGTGCTTAGGCTGTGGTAGAAGACAGTGCCATGTGGTTCTGCAAGGTCCTGTTTTAGGCTATTTAGTAAGCATCCTGGGATGTTATCTGGTCTCATAGAGGCTGTATTTTTGGCCATGGAGAGCATGATTATGGCCTGCTATTTGGAGACAATAGGTAGAGGACTGGTGGCTGGTATGCTTTGGGTTATGACAGGTGAGGACAGGGGGTGTAGTTTACACCAAATCTATTAGCAGGTTGGCAAATTTTTCAGATTCAGTAGGAGTAATACTGTCCACTACTAGGTTGGCATAAAGTTGGGGCTTCCCTTTTAGATTTCAGACATAGCTAAGGGATGCTGATTTAACTTCATAATTAGCTTTAGAAGACTTTGCAAGATATCTGATTTGCTTATTCAAGCTGCGGAGGGAGTTCCTCTTCTGCTGAGTCATCTCCCTCTAGTTCTTAGGCATCAGTTTCTTCCTATTGTCATATAACTTATTTATACCTCAGGTCCACCAGGGTGACTTTTTTCACATGAAGACCTGGTTTTGATCTGGTCAGGTAAAGCTGAGTTTATACATTTGTATAAGTTTTTATATAGGACATTTGTGTACACCTCTACATAGAAGTATTTGTTGTCTGTGTTAGCATGGGGGTTGAAATGATTTACTCCATTGCTTAGTAGGCTGTAGTTTGTTTTGGAGAACGTTTTCCTTATTTTAGCTCCTGCATAGGGTTCAGGTCTGATTGTCATTTCAAACAAGACTGATTCATGAACAGACCTTACCAGGGAGGGCAACACACTGAGGGTAGTGCAGTGATCTCCCATGTTGGTGAGTGCCAAGTCTAAGATTTTTGAGCCCCTTGTGGGGGTATGGGCTATCTGTTCTAGAACATGTGTATTGACAAATTCCAGGAACCTCAGGGTGAGCATGTTTGTGTTCATGTATGTGTCTCACTCTTTGAAAGGATAGTTGAAATCACCCATGACCAATGTGTTTGGCTGTATAGGTAGTGACTGTAGTAAGTCCAGGTAGACAGGGTGTTTCTCCTGATTCATGGTTAGGGACCTATAGATAACAATGATGTGGAAGGGGATTTAACTTAGAGTTAGTTGGACTTGGAGTGGCTCAAGACAGTTGTTCTGTTTAACCGTCTCAAAGTATATTTGTCCTTAATGAAGATGGCTACACCTCCATCTTTGATTCTTTCATGCTCATTTTTATGTCTGAATTAGTGGAAAATGTAGCCTTGCACAGCTGGGGTGCTCTCAGTGATCTTAAACCATGTATCAGTGACTGCACAATCATCAGCATCTTCCAAGGTGAAAAGGTTTCCAGAGAGTGCAGTTTCCTGTTTAGACTTCTAGCATTAAGCAGCATAACTTTGAGTTTGTCTCAAGTGGATTTTTTTACATTGGAAATTTTGTTGTTGTGACTTTGCTTAAAAAAGGCACTATACGGGAGGCAAGTAACTATGCCAGTAACAGAAAGAAAAGAGGTGACAGGTGAAGACCATCCTTGGCAAAACAGTGTGGTCTGTCCACCATGTCTTACCAGATTGACAGATACTGGATACCCCTGGAATGACTCCAGAAGCTAAGCCAATTGTTGAAGTCAATCCTTTTTTCTTTATATTGAGAAATCATCCCGGGTGAAGGTAGAATGCTGCTTAGGGCTAGGGACATACCTATCTGGGACGTATAATCTAAGAGTTCAGTCATGTCTCTTCATATAGGCAAGGGAGGCACATCTCAAATCATTTACACAACATGGACTATGACAGAGTCATACTGGTACTTGTTGTGCAGAGACTTGAGGGTGTGCATGATTTTATGGATCCTGGCACCTGACAGACAGCTAACCGTGACATTCTTCTTGTCCAGCCTGGTGAAGGGAACATCTGTGTGTCTCACTATGGAGTCACTTAAGACCAGGACATTTGTTTTTGAGGTGTTTGACCTTAGAGCCTTATTAGTTGAGACACTGGTGTGTGTCTTATTATGTGTAGATAATTCTATTGGCTCTGCAGTGTATGCAACAGTTTTGTGCTTGGGAGATTTATGATCTTTTGGTAGGCTTCTAGTTAGTACCTCTGCATATGTGGGTTTATATGTTGTGTGGTTGTTATGCACAAGGGTTGAAGTGTGCGTGCTGACAACCAGTTTGATGTCTGGTTTGTTGTTACATTAGATTCCAAATTCATGGTGTATATACATCTCTGACATATTGTATTTCTTTATTTTAGGAGTAAGTGGTTACCAGTAAACTTGACACATTTACTACATTGCCTCAGGAAGCCCATGCCAATCAGGCTAGTCAGAAAAATGGTGGGAAACTGATCATCCATTATACCAGGATTATACCTTAATTACTAGAAGGGAGTGAACTAGTTAAACCAGGTTTTGCTCTAGGATTGACTAAAGGGTCTATTCTGTAGTAGGTTAGAGTTATAAGCTGTGACAATGCTTCTCAGTGCACAACTGAGTTGCTCGCAGAGCAGCAGGGGTGTCTGGGAGGGTTCCTTATCAATTATATATGGAAAATTGTCTTTCTGGGCATTTGCGTCTATCCACAGCAGCTCTAAACCCTGTCGGGCAGTGCCCAGCTACTCACAAATGCAAGGTTTAAATACAAGTGAAGTTAAACAGTTTTAACACAAACTAGCCAATAGAAAAGCCAAAACTGAGCCTTTTTCCAGCAACCTCCAACTCAGAATGGTACTGGGCTACACACTTCTGCCACAAGGGTCCAGGAGGGCCTTCTTAACGTAAGATGGCTGGTTTTAGTGCTCAAGTGATACCAAAACAGTCTCAATTCAGTAAGTCTGACACTAGCCTATGCTAAATAAGGCAGAGGTAGTACAAATTTCAAAGTGCAGAATAACAGTCTCAACAGCAAAAAACAGCAGAAGTGAAGCAGCAGTTCAGTTAAACTCAGTTCACAAAGTGCAATGCAGGTATAATATATAATTATTTTTTAGTTGAATTCAGTGGATGCCTTGGATTTCTGTTCAGATGCACTCTAGATCTCTGGCTAAAGTCACCAAACTCTGAGCAGCTCCGGTAGACTTGAACACACAGCACACAAAATGTAGGCATGGGGGCCTGTGTCCTTACAAACTTGAGCTAACACACAGCACATGCTCCTTAGAAGCAAGCAGGTAATGCTCTTCAAACACTGTTGTTCAACAACTGATATTATTAGGCCATTATGGATTATGGCATTATTCATAGAAAGACTAGACCAGTGAGTTGTTACCATGCATAACATAAACCTTAATATAAACTATTGCAATATGGATTTTAAAAAATGATATGGGTGAAGTTAGCTAAAGTAGCAGATTTTCCTATGTGGTTTGGAATCCACAACATGCCAAAATGTACACATGCTGCCCAATTGTTTTACAGACTGAGCTAACATTTAGCTAGGCTGTCATTGCAGACAACAGCTACTGCAGGTGTTTCTTAGAAATCCTGAGATGAACAGCAGAATGTGGGAAATGCATACACTCTAACACCTCTCATAGTGAAGACATGACAGCTATCGACACATATGTAAAAAGATATGTTTAAGCAATGGTACTGGCAAGAATTTTACATATATATATATATATATATATATATATATATATATATATATATATATATATATATATATATGTATATATGGATCCCTATCACAACACCGACATGCCACAAAGCCGACACCCAAAACACCGACACCAAAAGACCAAAAATGCACAAAACTGACAACTCACAAAACCGAACACCATACCACCGACACCCAAAACATTGACACACAAAACATAAACTACACATTACACACAACTATACATGCACTAACCGTAACCCAAACCCTAACCCTAAGCTCCGACACTACCGCACACTTACCCTACCTGCACCCTAACCCTAACTCACTTAACCCCCCACTAAACCTACAGTCCATCACTATCGCACACTTACCCTACCCACACCCTAACCCTAACTCACTTAACCCGCCACTAAACCTAAAGTCCGTCACTATCGCACACTTACCCTACTCGCACCCTAACCCTAACTCAATTAACCTGCCCTTAAACTTAAACTCCGTCACCATCGCACACTTACCTTACCCGCACCCTAAGTCCGAGACTACCGCACACTCACCTTTCCCACACCCTAACCCTAAATCCCTCATTATCTCATACTTACCTGTCCGCTCCCTAACGCTAAATCCCTCACTATCGCACACTTACTGAGTCACGCTCACACGTTGCCCATGTCGGTGTTTCGGCTGTCGGGATTTCACCTTGTCGATCATCTGTCTCGTCGGTCTTCTGAGCGTCGGTGTTTTAGCATGTCGATCAAGTCAAGGGAAACCGTATATATATATATATATATATATATATATATATATATATATATATATATATATATATATGTATATATTCAGTTTAGCTATGGATTTTGCTATAATCTGTAGCATTCACATGAATCCCTTGGGGTCTGTAATGTAGGCAGGGATTTCAGAAATGGAGTCTGTGTAGTTGTTTGTTACATTTGAGATGAGTTATATGAGCACAATGTGTTTTCAAATCACACTGGCATGCACAGAATTCTAAATTATTCTACTCCGAATACTTAAGTAGTTGGTATGCCTTCAGCGTGTCTTCTGGAACTGCGTTCACAGCTGGTGCTCTGAAGTCTTCCTTCAGTGTGCTGTACTGTCTGCAAACAGCTTCCACTAACATTATGAAATCTAGCCCACTTGTGTCAGTTGCAAATGTATTGCAAGAGCAGTCTGTTGATGGACTAATCTGCCACGGAAATACCCATGTATGTGTGAGTTTTATCCTGGTATTCCACTTTCCTCCCACTTTCCGAAAACATAATAATGACTGGATTTTCGAATGTGCCTAGATAGAATACATTTATCGCTCCACTTATGAAGCCAGTCTTGGTTGAAAATCTTCATAACCAGTTCATCTATCTGGTTAACAAATAAATAACTTAAAAATAAAAATAAGAACAAGATAAGTACTTAAAATAGTTAAAAACTCAGGTGTTTGAATGGATAAAACTAGCAGAGCACATCATGACAAAAGAATGGTGACCTTGTATGACCTTGATATAATGTTAGATGGAAAGTAAACAGTTAGGAGTATCGGATCAACAGCCAGGCATCTTTTTTATTGGATTACTTTAATTATCCAACCATCAAATGGTTCATTTACACATCCCAACACTGTTACATCCAGGCCTTTCTTGATATCATCAGCTCTAGATTTATTTATTTTATTTAATTTATTTTACCTTTGTTAACTGGGGGTGCCTGACTGAGCTGAAAAGGCCCATTTTCAGCAGAGGCCTGGGGAGAAAAGCTCCACAAAGAAAAATTACAGGCACATTTAGTTATTTAGACATGATCAGTATACACACAAATGACAAGAGGCATGTTTTTACAGTGGTATGCAGCACATAAACAGTTACAGTGGAGAGAACAAACAAAAAATATTAATTTTAAAAATAAAGGTAATTAATTGATTTGTGGTGTACAGCTGAAATTTGGAACATATGTAGAATACATACATAGTGCACAGGTACAGTACATACATTGTAGATTAGCCAGTGTTTGTGAGTAAGACTGAAAACTATTATCAAGTGCTCTAGATTTGGTATGTATATGTTATCCGCTTTCATTAGCCTGGGGAGCAATCATGGCACTGCCAACTTTGCTTGAGATGTTGCCTGATGAGGTCTTTAAAGGAGGCTTTGGATGATGTGTTTTGAATGCTAGTAGGGACAGAGTTCCATTTTTTAGCCACTGAACTACTATATAGTGCATCTCCAAAACTTCTAGTAGTAGTTTGCTTGATGATCTAAGAGGCCTTTTGGCTGAGTGATGTTGTACTAGGTTTTTGAGGGCAGGACACTTATTGGAGAGGTAATAGATAGAATGACAGAGGCAGAGCTGATTGTAGGTTAGGAGGTTGGGCAATTCAAGCCAGTGGAGCTGTCTCAAAACAGTGCAGTGATGAGTTCTATATGAGCAATTTGCAGCAAGGTGGGCAATTATGTTATAGCAGGCTTCCATTTTGCTTAGTGCAGTTTTGTTGAGATTAGTCACAATGGGAGATGCATAGAGTAGGGTGGATAGAAGTTGGGAGCAAGCAATGGCTGATCTTGTGTTGTTGGTATGAAATGGTTTGATACGGTAGAGTGACCCCAGTTTGGCATGTACTTTTTTAATAGTTAAGTTGAGATGACTATCAAATTTTAGGTGGGAGTCTATGGTTATTCTCAGTAGCTTAGCCTGTGCCACTGGAGCAATTGGAGTAGCATTTGTGGAGTAGATAGTGAATTGACTGTTAGTGTTTTTGTTAGAACGTGTTATAATCATAAGCTGAGTTTTCTTTGGATTGCTTTGTTAAGGTAGTTTTCAATTTCAGAGAATGCTAGTTGAGTTGTTTGCAGGAGGGTGGGAATGTTTTGTGCAGCACAGATTAAGGTAGTGTCATCTGCATACTGAATTATAGATGCATACTGTGTGGAGATATGGGGGTCATTTGTGAAGACTGTGAATAGTAGTGGTCCTAAGATAGAACCCTGTGGGACTCCTATAGTTATGGGCAGCTGAGGAGAGAGAGAATTTTCCCATTTCACAGCTTGGTACCTGTCAGTTAAGTAGCTTTGGAACCAGGAAAGAGTGGAATTTGATAGATGATATTGGTTTAGTTTGTTTAGCAGGATTTGGTGTGAGACTGTGTCAAATGCTTTGGACATATCCAAAAAAAGAGTTGACACTTGTAGGCCTTCATTTTTGAGACGGTTTACTGTGTCTGTGAAGCAGAGGAGGGCTGTAGTGGTACTTTGGGCAGGTCTGAAACCATGCTGAGTAGGTGACAGGATGTTGCTGTCTAGGAGATAGTTTAGCATCTGGGTATGGATGCATTTTCTAGGATTTTGGCCAGGGGGGAGAGTAAAGCAATGGGTCTGTAGTTATTAAGTTCAGTGGAGGTCCCGCCTTTATGTATGGGTGTAACATAGGATATTTTTCAGAGTTTGGGCACATAGTTTTCAACAACTGATCTGTTTATGAGAGTGGAGACTGGGATAGCAATAGCATCTGCTGTGAGTTTCAAGAAATAGCTGGGGAGCAGGTCGGCTGCTGTTGATGAGGTTTTTAGTTTGGAGAGCATGGTTTTGATTAAAGTGGTGGAAACTGTTTTGAGGGTAAAGCTTGTATTAGTGTTATTTGTGTTGGGGGGGGGGTAGTGAGGAAGGAACTGTCCTGTGATACTAAGGATAGAATTGAGTTCACAAAGTGGGAGTTGAATTGTGTTTCGATGGGAACTTTAGTGTCAGGGCTGGTTGGTTTGTGGGTAGCCTTTTGGGTGGATTTTAGTAGCTGGTTTACATTTTTCCAAAATTTTTGCTGGTTGTGTTGGTATTTAGTTTGTAATGTTGTGTAGTAGGATTTTTTGTCCAGCCTAATGCATTTTTTTGCACGGTTGTGCAGTTCTTGGTACTTAGCTAGGCTTTGTGTTTCTTTTTTTTTTTTTTTTATAATAAAGAGTGTCTCTGAACTTGAGGATTAGTTTGGTTTCTTTACTGAGCCAGGGGTTTGTAGAGGTTCTATCCTTGATTTTGTGCAATGGAGCGACAGTGTCTAGGTGTTGTAGAAATGTTTTGTTGAAATATGCTATAGCCTGGTCAAGTGGGAGCGTTTTTAGGGGGGATCCAGTCACAGTTACAGCGTAAAGTGTTGAGGACCTCAGGAGAGAATTTTTTTGTGTTTTTAGAGGATATATAGTTAGTGGTTTTGCATATGCTTGTTCTACTATGTATAAAGTATATTATGTTGTGGTCACTTAAGGTGTCTGGGAGACTGCCTGTGTGAGGGTACAATGTGGGGTTGTTAGTTAGGACCCAGTCAAGGATGGACTCCCTTTTAGATTTTTTTATCACATCTAGTTGGAATTTGGACTAGCTTCTGGTAGTCATGGAGATTTATTAGATTACTTGGTGGTTCTGATATACAGGTGAACCAATCTAGGTTGAAGTCCCCCAGAATAAGGGTTTCTTGTGAGTATGTGGAAGAACGCCAGGATAAGAAGTCTTCAAGGCTAGCAGGTATATTACCAGGTGGAGTATAGATCACAATTGTGTTGATGACCTTTTTAGTGTGAAGTTGAAGTTGTGAGATAAGTATGTCCCAATTATTGGGGGAGGGTAGGAGTTTGGTAATTGACAGACAGTTAAGTTGGACTTGTACAGTAAGGCAGTTTCACCCCCTTTACGAAGTGGTCTGTCTTGTCTAATGATATTGTAGTCAGTAGGGAGAACTTCTGAGTTAGCTATGTTTTTATTTAGTCAGGTTTCTGTTAAAGCAACTATGTCTGGGGAGTAGTGTGCTATTGTGGCCTGGAGTTCAGGTATTTTATTTTTGATACTTCTAATATTAATATTTAGCATTAAAAGATGGTTGGTTTTGCTGCTGTTGTTGATTTGCTCAGGGATGAAGAAAGTGGGGGTGTTATGTTCTGACATTTGTGTTGGAGCAGTTTGTGTTGGACAGGATGGATTTGGGCCTGGGTTGGGGTGGATATTCCCACTTATGGTAAGCCTGGAGTTAAAATGGTTATACAGATGTTGGAGTTTGGTGAGGAGTGTGAGAAAGTATTGTTTTTTTGGAGTAGGAATGACAGCATATGTGTTTAGTTCTGAATTGGTCCATTATGCAGTTCTTGAATAACTGTGGGCAGATATTATTATAATGTGTGGTGTCTGTATACGAGAGTGCATAATGCCGTGTTGTGCTACTAAGTTTAGGGATATTGCTAGAGTGATAACTTGTGGTGTTGTAAAGAATTATGAGAAGACTGTCTAGACTTAGTTGTGTGATAGTCATGGTTATAAAATTTAAGTTGTTTCTAGGTGGGGGGATCTGAATAGGAATTATAGGGTTGCACTATATGTGGATGGGGAAGTAGTATGGGTGATGTAAAAAATGCCTAGTGGGAATGAGAGTGACTGGGAGTATTCTGTGTGGAGCAAGTTGGTGTGGTATAATGTGATATGACTTGAGGAGCTGTGATTGGTGGAGGTGATGTGAGGGTGAGCTGTGGGTGTGGCTGTGATTACTATAAATGTAGAGGTATCCTCACAGCATCTAATTAAACTCCTATTACATGCCCAGACCTCTAGAATCTTGTCCTAACTACCTTTCCTGTCCTATGAACAGCTCCAAAGGTACCTTCTTCCCTTGTTAAATCATACAATTTAACCATCAGCTTTTTTCTTAGAACCATCCTCCCTTGTCCCAGTAATCTATTTACATTCAGGTACTTCAACAAAATATACCTATTTGATTTTATCAGTTAAAAAAACATAAATGTCTCTTCAGCCCAAATCCCTCAAAATTAACATCTCAGCCATAGACAGGTAATTTTATGAGCTATTAAATCCCTGTATACAGAAAATCATCCCTTGTACTATAATCAAAACATTAAATATATCAAGTATCCAATATGATGGAATAAAAGATTCAACAAATTATGAATCAACAAATGTAAGCTTTTAATCTTATATAAATGTCACCATATTGCAGCTCATAAAACAAAACAAAATATAACAAAATAGCTTAGGAATTCAAGAATACTATGAAAAGTTCCAAGGCTGCCTATGAACACAGGTAGCCACCAACAATTAAGACAATCATAACATCCACAATAACATCCTGCCATGGTTTGCTCTCACAGTAAGTCGTAGTACCCACATTGACCCAGAACCACAGGTTCAGCTCTAATTTAATTCTATCTAATTTTTTCTTAGCTCCCCCATACCACCTTAGACCAGCCTCCCATTATTAACATTGACAAGAACTCAACTGCCATCTCCAAAACAAAAAATAACATATGCATGGAGCCATATAACATGCATGGCTACCTTCTGGTATGGTTAAAGAATCAGCTATGGTATCATCTTATAAAAATCTTCACTCAACATCTCCTCATAGGGTATTTACCCGAAGAATGGAGAAATTCCATAGTCAACTCCCTCCACAAGCACAGCCCCTCTGCTGATACAGGTAATGCTAGGCCTATCAATATCACTAGCCTTATCTGTAAACCAGTGGAATGAATTAGTTGATAACTAATGTATAAGGACATATTAGGCCTGCAGTATGTAGACCCTTTGCAGTTTGGCTTTATCAGGTGGAGCCTGTGTCTTCTTCTATTGTTAGTGTCTTTGAAAAAGTCACCAAATCCTTAAATAAAGTACTTCTCACTAAACTGCTTATCTGGACTTGGCCAAAGCATTTGCTACCAGTCCCCAAGAATGAGCTAACCTAAATGAACATCCATTGCTTGTAGTTTGCTGGATTATTTACTATCTATCAAACTGAACACTCTTGATCTGAATAAATACTATCTATCTCCAACAGCAAAATATAACTCATACCATCCCTCAGGGTTTTGTGATGGGCCCTCTACTCTGTAGAATATTTTTTTTGAAAGACAGTCAGATGCTAATAAACTTTGTCTAACTAAATTCATAGATTACTGCAGTCTAGGAATCATTGTAAGCATCCCCTCAGATTCCCTAATACTCCAACAAGGCCTCAATCTCACTAATAACTAGTGCTATAATCATGTCTTCTCTCTAAATGCAAAGAAATACAGTACAGTAACCTGCAGTAAAACGAGAGTGCTTGCACAGTATCTTATGATTCAACTTAAGCATTAAGGGTACGATATTTATATAGGCAGGATAAGCAAATAGTATAGATATGAATAAAATTAGATAAAATGTAGAAAAAAGGTAAGCTCATCTAAAATAGGTAATAGACTTAGTAAAATTAGCTAAAATACAATGCAGACAATTTACCTTACTTCGCTAAATGCAAGCCCCCCCCCCAAAAAAAAATTAATTTTAAAGAAGTGAAAATCTGGTCAACATAGGGCAGTCCCAAAGCCACCATGGCTAAAGAAAGATTTCTCAGCTGTGGAGACTGAACGTCTAAAGAATTGATACCAGAGGTTTCCAAAATAACTTGTTGAAGTGTCAACAGACCCTGAGTGAATGAATATAAGTCCTAGGAGAGGCAGTATGTTAACACAAGCTCCTTCAAGTAAGGAGGATCAAGTCATGTAATATGAGGTTGAACAAGAAGCCAAAGAAGACTCTGCAAGGCAGGTGTAATGTTTTGGTTATCTGAAAGTACCAGTAAATTGGCCTTCGAGTTTTGTACCAGCTACAACTTGTCAGTCATGGGGCCAGGCATTATGTGGTATAGGGCATTACAATCAAGATGAAATGAGATCATGGTAAGAATGACTACAGAGAGGCCATCTTGAGACAATAGGTTTCTAATTCTGAAGATGTTCCTCCAGTAGAAGGAGGAAGATTTTAATCCTGGTGATGTTCCTTCAGTGGAAATAGGAAGCCTTGATAACAGCAGACACTTTGTCAAAAAGAGTCAGCCTAGAGAGAGTCCAGGAGTAGGCCTATCTTACATACGTTTTTCAAAGCTCAGGCTTAGTACCTTCATAAAAGATGAAGCTAGTGAGCAAAGGAAATAGCCATGATCTCAGTTTTGTAGGTATTTACATTTTACCAATTAGAAACAAGTAATGAGTGAATGGCCTGTAGGTCTTCAGTAAAGGTATACAAAGTTGCCATTTCTTTTTAAGGAGAGGAGAAGTAGAGCCAGACATCATCAGCATAGCAGTGGTATGCTAAACCCTGCATACTTATAAGAGCTCCAAAAGGAAGCATATACACCATGAGCAAAAGAATGCCCCGATCAGAGTCTGTGGCATAGCACAATAAAACGGGTATGGAGAATTGGTATAAATACCTAAACATACCTTGTCCATATAGCCAGGGATTTAGCAGAGAACCACTCTAAGACTAATGAAGAGTGGCCACAGCAAGGTCTTAAGTGCTGACAGCTTTACACACATATCAGAATCTGTCCAGTATGCATAAGGCCAACTATGGAATATAGCTGACTCCATTATTGTAAAAAATATCCAAACAAGAAAAAATACCCAAATCAGCCAAAGGTCACCCAGTAGGATAAACTTAAATGCAGTAAAAAATATGAACCAGGCATCCACCAGGACTGTCAGCATATAAAAACATTTATTCAGAACATATGTGATAAGCAGTTTCACACAAACTGTGCTTCATCAGATCCATCAACATAAAAACTCTAAAACCATTAATATAATAAGAGCAATTAATGGACATCCAATAAAAACATTAAAACAATTACTGATGCAAGCTACACTTTTTTAAAATCGGCTTTAAAGGTACAGCAGCATTAATACAAGGCAGCTTATCTGACTGCAGCCTGATAATCCATTTGGTCTCAGCAATCTCAAGCCTATTATTAAAATCACCACCCCTCTTATTCATAGATACTACCTGCAATACTAGAAAATCAAAACTGTTCCCAGGTTGCATGGAAATATGTTTCGCTAGTGCATTAAGTACATTCATGCGTCTGATGTCACCTTGATGCTGTAATATACATTCCTTCAGCATCCTCACAGTCTTCCCTACATAAAATGAGGTGCAATTTCTATGGGTAATTATGGTGTTAAGCAAAGGAATGCAGAAGGTCAGATGGTAGTGGATTTTGCAAAAAGGATGGACATGGCTGTGGTGAATATGTATTTTAACAAGAGGGAGGAGCATTATAAAAAAATGTTAGCTATGCAAACATAAGCTGCATGGCATTTGCAATACATATTTTCAGAATTCCGTCCACAAACATTAGAGGCAACTATGGATATTTCCTTAATTCATTTGCTAATAAAATATACTTGCTTGCAAGCTCCATGCCTTTTGCAATACATATCTTCAGCAATCTGTTTAATAAGCTTTGAGACATCTATGAATATATCCATAAGTCATATACTAATAATATATACCTGTTTGCACTTATGGATTCTAACAGAATCTATAAAATTTCTAATAAATATTAGTAAAGGTGAAGGGCAATCATGGCCACATCACCATAGCTAACAGTTGCTAACAATGGATTTGTGACTTGTGCAGGGAAGACAAATTACACACACACCTAAGAAAAGTGGGAAATAGAAAAGAAGATGTAGGGTACAGGTGAAAAAGATGGACACACAAGAGAGATGTTGGAATCAGAAAATATGTGGCAAAGTTAGAGGGGCACAGGCAGTTTTTTTTTTTTTTTTTTTGGTGGGAATAGGCCCCATTTTTTTAATTATTTTTTTTAATAATAGAAAAAAAGGTAAATATAGGGAAAGTGGAGGAGAAGGTCATCACAGCAGATACAACCATCAGACAAATAGCACAAGACAGACAAAAGCTGTAAAAAAAACAATAAAAGACAGATAAGTTAGACAGACATGCACAACATGGGCAATGGAAAGTTGTCAAAAAGGGTGGAGATGCACACCAACCATGGAGAAATGCAGAAAAACATATCTATCTATGCATTATCATGTTATGACATATTGTAAACTGTGTGGCAGTCATACCCAGATGTGTATGACCAATGGCAGATGTGTGTTGTAGGGTCATAGAGAAGGATCACAGTACACATTGAATAACTAAACATGTATTCAAGTACTCTGTCAACAGTGTAAGTGTAAGCCAGGCAACATCACAGATGAGCAAATTCATGTCTAGCAATGCTAGGTAATGCCAGCAGTGGACAGAACCAACTTACAACTACGCATGCAAAAGGCAAACAACAAAGCACAGTTCCAAACAGCAGGACTGCAGCAAATCAGCAAAATGGCTGTTAAATAAACAAGTTTGTGCACACAACCCAAACAAACATGCAATGGGATGCATATATATCACACACATATGTGATGTCAAAGGCAACACAGGTGTTGGTGTGTATGTATGACTGTCAGTGGTCTAAATGGAACTTACATTATATCAAGGTCATTATGCATACACACACCAATGACATGTAAGAATATTTCAAAAATAGAACACTACAGCTTAAAAAATATATCAGATTGTGCACATGGATTTCAACAATGTACACTGGTTAACACAGAAGTATAACAAGAAATAAGATGTACTGCAAGCAGTAGCCAGTGACTTTTGTACAGATGTCCTGCATTACAGAATGGCCATATATTTGACAAATGTTCACCATGTTAACAACATAATACATGATAATGGTCAATAATTGCAAGAAGAGGAAAAATACATGCAAAATATATTACGGAAATATGATGGTGGAAGGGAGGTGGACAACCCGGGCCTGCATCAGGGAAAAGCCAGACAAGGTAAGTTGACACACTCCAAACACGTGTACAGCACATGTAGAAGCCAACCCAAAATACATTCAAGCAAATGGAAAATGTATGTCACATGGGCAGAATAACTTCTGATTTCCACAGAAATGACCATGTATAAAGTATGCGTGCACTGTAATGTGGAACCGTGCAACATCAACATGCATAGGTAAGCAAGGTAAGAATTTCAAGCACATACACATATACTGTCACGCAAATATTGAATAAACAAATGCAGGTATATGTCATGCAGTCTGCTCATTACTGAGCCGAGGACACTCCTATGAGCATCAATATAGCACATCAGCAGTAAGTTAGTGAATGCTTACATATGAAAGGTTCAATAGTTTGTCCCTATGGATCCAGCTATGTGTAGAGACATGTATAATCAGTTAATGTGTACAACTATTTGCAGAAGTTGAGAACTTATGTGAATCAGTAATGGAAATGGAAATTTAAAATACAGTAAACATGATATAATGTACTGTTACAGAATAAATGATCCGTAAGACTGTCTATACATTCATGCTATATTTGTGCTTGATGCAGTCAGAAAAGTAGGATTTCCAATATCTATAAGACACCTGTATATTATTCCATATGGCATTAGCATTGCCAGCACATGACACAAAGCACCACACCATGCTAGTGGGCAGCATGACAACTGTCATACAAAACACATGGGAAATGACATGTCCTTCTATTGTACATACAATATATGGCTATAAACATATCTAAAATGTATCACAGTGTTAGTGCTGGAATATAGACAATATCAGTTGTCTGTCAGTTGTCCTCAGTAAAACACATGTTTGCAGGCTAGTTGTTGAAGCACCATCTTCAGGTTAACTGCCACAATGCATGGACAACTGCATGCTGGAGGAAAGTGTAATGTGTTGATGTGTGTCATGTACACATTGAAACATAATTGAGTTTCACACAATGATAACATATAAGCATGTCAGCTACATGGTAAGCATGCACAAGAGTCAATATACAGCCCAATCAATTATACTGCAATCAGCATGCTGGCAACTTAACACAATGGGAGCACACAGACAATACATACAGACCAGAGGGACCAGACTGATGAGGCTGAGACTCACAAATGACCTCAAAGGTTATCATCCTGAATGAGTCATGTATAGTCCATGTCATATCCAGGAAGAATGTCTCCGTCATGTCCCTCATCTATGTTCAAAACACATTGGTCACAACCTCTGGGATATCGTTTGGATTATCATCTCTGCTCTGGTCCTGACATTGTTTCCTCCGTGGAGCAACAGGCCTGAGGGCTGTGGCAGGAGCAGGCCCAGCTTCCTCATTATTATCATCATTGTCATCATCTTCATCATCTGAGGACTGTGGCAGTGGCCTAGCACATGCTCATCACCTGCATCTGATAGGTGAACGTCCACAGGTTCCATGCTCTCTTAAGGTGAATTGCAAAACACGACAGAAATTAAGAGTATATGTCTATAACACAGCACATTCCTATGAAGATCATAGATGCCCTTAATATAAAAACGATGTGCATTTCTGCAATACAACATAATTAACATACCATCCACTGGTGACTTTTGCATAGACAGATATAGGACTGAAAGTGTAGTGGCATACATCGAAATTCCTATTTAAAAGACGGATTAAATTTAAATGATGCAAACATTAGCAAGTAGCAAAATTATAATCATCTCAATTGTTGCTAGTGAATGGCTCCTAATGCACATAACACATTTCTCTAGGTCACTTTATCTCTAATTATGGACATGACCAATAACAGAATATGTCAGACTCGTGGTATGCATTGCACAGCTTGCTAGTGGGAATCAGGACATCACCTGAACATTTGAATACTGGCCAGCATGAAGCATGGCAAGAATACACAAAGCAAGCACATGTAACATATCCTGACATTTGAATGGAAGCATGCCTAACACTGCTTCTTGTTACAATAACATAACTGAACTTTGACAAAAAAAAAAAAAACTTGTAAGTATCAACATAACGGTACTATTGTGGCCTGCACTGTTTAACAATGTTGTCTGTCTGTCCATCTGAGTGTATGGAAGTATGTCATCATTCCCTTTCTTTTCCCTTGCATGTGTTCGCTGAGCAGTTATGTCTGTGTGTGAATGTGAATGTGAGATTCAGCTAAAATTTCTTCCATCACTCACCACTCGATAGTCCAAAGAAAATTCTTTATACCACCTTCCACACAACAATCAGTAAGGCAAAATATGCTGCATTGATGGCCCCAATAATGTCCCAGGATGTTTACTAAATACCATGAAACATGACATCTCTGGTCCACTTGAATCAGCTCTAGACTACAGTCAGGTTTATGCACAAATAATGGAAGATGGTTAAAGTCATCCCCATGCAAAATGGATTCAAGCCACTGATCAGGGTAAATTTGGGCCTATAAGTCTGACAAGCCTCATATGTAAGGCCATGTAAAGATTCATTATGGACATGATAAATGAAGACATAGGGAAACAGGCAAACACTGGCCCTATCACAGTCTGGCTTTGTTAAAGGAAGGTTATGCCTATTAAATGTGGTTTACTTCACTGAGAGTATCAACAAAGCATTGGATGAAGGCAAGACTGTGAACACAGCTTACCTCGGCCTGGCTAAGGCTTTTGATACAATACACAACTCAGGCACTATAGACCTGCTCAGTAAATTAAGTTTAAATCTTTTTATTCTCCACTGAATAGCCAAATGGCTCACTGATAGGACCCCAGAAGTTAAAATAGGTGAGGCTACCTCCATTAAGAGCTCAGTCATTAGCAGAGTCTTTCATGGCTCAGTACTGGGGCCACTGCTTTTTGGCATCAGTTTCTCTGAAGTGGAAACAAAGAGTGAAAGTTTATTGCTGACTAACTTTGCACATGATTGCAAGCTGGAGGTTATCATCGACCCACATGCAAACACAAGCATTCTTCAAGAAGGTCTATCTATGACCAACGGATTCTGACAAAAAGCCATGGTCTTAAAATCAGTTCTAAGAATTGCATAAATGTACCCTTTGGAAAGTCAAGTCAACCCAGTTGTCAGGAATCTTTGTGCACATGTAGATAGTAGCCTTATCTTAGACCACCACATGGCCACAGTGGTGAGGACATCCTTTTGTATTGCACAAGTTATAAATAGGAGCAAGGCAGCTATGTCCAAAGAGGTCATTATAGGTTCATAGAATAATACTAGGTTATTGGCCGAGAGGTCCTTATAAGCCTAGCCAAGAATTTTGCTCATGTTCCCTCATAGTCAGCACCTGTTTCCCCTGTCCAGCAAGGACACAGATGGGATCCCAGGGGTGTATTTTCTGTTTCCCATACAGTCGTCCAGGTTCCTCTTAAAGAGGGCTAGAGAGGCACACTGCTTGACATGGAGCATGGAGGAGGAGTCAATTCCACAGATGGGGGAGTCTTTGGGACACAAATCTATCCCACCAACAAGTTCTGTTAATGTCACAGACCAGGTTAAGGCCTTCCATACAGGTTACTCGAGTGGAGTTTGTCTTATGCAACTCCATCAAGGCTGGGTCTGAGATGGCCTTGTATGCCAGACACAGGACATCTCTGAGCAGTCTGTATGAGACTGAGTAGAGGGAAAGGACTTTTAGTCTATCTGTATAGGGCATGTGCTTGGCAAGGTACATGCCGAAGGGGGTATTGTACTTGATAATGGGTCTGATAAGGGAGGAGTAAAGGAATGTTATGGCATCCTTGTTTCTGGATGAAATACCCTTATTTATGAGGTGGGCCATGTAGAAGCCTTCTGTACAATAGAGGCAATGTTGTGGTCAAAAGTGAGGTTGCTATCAACCTGGATGCCCATGTCCCTCACGACTGATTGCATTCTTAGTATGCTGTTATTAATGTGATAATTAGTTGGGATGCAATTCTTCCTAAATGGGATAATGATGCATTTCTTGGCATTCAGTTTGAAGCCATACTTCTGGCACCAGTCATTAGTTTGGGTAAAGTCCTCTTGGAGTATGTTCACATCACTAGGAGAATTTAAGACAGCGCCCAGCTTGCAGTCATCTGCAAACTTGGTCAGCCACAGACCAATGGTTTTGCCTTGCACATCAGAAAAGTATATCCCAAACAGTAGAGATCCCAAGACCAAACCTTGAGGTACACCGCTTGTTACAGGAAATTTTTTTAAAATGATTGCTGGAAATTTTTTATGGGCCCTTTTTCGGGGGGTAAGTTATCCAGGTGAAGTTTTGGCAACCATGTGGGTAAAATCCGGGGTTTAGAAATTTTTTCCCTTTTGGAAAAATCAGCAGTTAATCTTTGTGAAGTGACTAGTTGTTCAGTGCATTTGAATTTATGAATTCCAGGAGGAACCTTTGGGCTAGAGTGTTAGGCTAGAATAATGCACCCAATCTATGTTTGGGTGATTTGAAATTCCAATTATGATGGTATTTTGTGATACATTCATATCCTCCAATGTCCTTCTAGGAAGGTTAGGTGGGGGTTCACGAGGTTGGAGAAGTGGTCTGTAACATGCTACCAGTTGTATGCTTGGACACTGCCTATGGTTAGTTGCACCTGTATGGTCTCCGATGCTTCGTGGTGTTGCTACTAACCTGGAGGTGTCAGGTGTCCTTGATGAATCTGGACACCACCTCCCTTGTAGTTGTTAGCCAGTTTTGGGGCGAAAACATGATATGAGGTATAGCCTGAAGCCAGGTGCAGGGTGCTCTCAAGGCGAACCAGGTTTCCAGTTGCACTGCACAGGCGTCGATGTTCTCCACTTTTGAGGGTGCATGTGGAGTGCCTGCATCTTAGAGATTCTGACTTCTGGCGTTGAGCAGCATTACCCTTAGTTTTTTTTTCCATTTTTGTTTTCTAAGGAGGTGGGTTTTGTCTTTTGAGCCTTGCCTAAAAAGGCACACTACGAGGAGTGGCAAAGAGCCTTAGCCAATATCCAGAAGCTCAATTGAGGCAGGTGCAGCCGTCCCGCCGGCAGCGTGAAAGCATCCCAACATGTCATCCAGGCAGACAGACATTGGATCCCCTTAGAGAATGACGCAGTGTGAGCCAATTATTAAAGCTGAACTCTCATCTTGTCTTTTGTATTGTGGCATCATTCTTGGTGAGGGCAAGATGCTGCTCAGGAGTCAAGGGTCCATTACCACCAGCCCTGGGCACATATTGAAGAGCTCCTCTGTCTCTTTTCATAAGTCAGGGAGGTGCGATCTCAGAGGTGTTCATGTGCCAGCATGGACAATGACGAGGTCATATTTGTGCGCTTTAGGAGTGACCTAGTGCATGTGTTATATTAGAAGGATCCTAGCTCTGACCAGGCAGGTCACAGTCACCCTCTCCTTGTTCCCAGCCTTATGGGACATCAGTGTAATCTGACCTGCTCAGTCACCTATTACTAGATATCAGGCATGGTGTTTGTGCCTTAAGGGCTGTGATTGATTGACACACTGATTTATTAATTTAATGTGTTGCATAATATTTTGTTTTTGAGGTGGTGGTGGATTTTTGGATGTCTACTTTTAGGAGCCTCTATTTGTTTCAGAGTAAGTTTTTATTAGAGCCTCAGTATGTCTTTGTGTTTTATAATGTTTGGTTTACCCCAGATTCTTAAAATTGCAGGTCTATGTGGGACTGGGTTTGTTATTGTGTAGTTTACCATCTCTCCTGTCTGAGTCATGCCAGCCCTGAGTTGAGAGGGATTCAGCTGCATCTCTCATGTATTTGTGTTCTGTTAGAGGAGGTTGTCTGTGTGTACATGAGACAATTGTAACATTGTCTCAAGATATAGAATGGCTGGGCAGGCAGTTTTATTTGTGACTCAACATTTCTAGAACAGTATAGGGGTACTTGTGCCAGGAAGTGGATATTCACAGAATTGGTAGGTGGATGTAGTGCTTACTTGAAATGCAGAGGTGCTTACTTAAAGTAGAAGTTCTAGAACAAGTGCTAGGCTTATAATATGGCAGGAGGTAGTCTGATTATACTAAAAGAGTAGAGCTTCCTTAAGGAAATTTTGAGGAACTTACATGGGACCAGAAGAAGCTTAACCTTGTTTATTTGAAGCTATTGCCTCTGGCAGCATAAAACGCCCAGAGGTGGATTTTAAACAGGGAACTTCAAAAGAGCTAGAAATGGTCCAAAACAACCAATTACTACAGCTCTTGTGCTGAGGTCACTTCCTACAGGGACAGGTAGGCTGCTCAAGGCTCCCTACTCCCACTGGTGAGCAAAGAAACTTCCTTCTATCCAAGTAAGGTAATGGGCAACACAGGAACTACACCACAGCCCAAAATACAGCAATGCCTGTAAACTGGTCTAAACTAGTCGAGGAGAGGTGGGAAAACAAGGATTATTCTTTTGTTTTTAGATAGAAACACACAGAAAATGCAGAAACAGTAATAAATCAGTTGCACAGGCTAGCACACTTTAGTGGGCAGCCTCAACAGTTAAATTAAACAAACAAACAAACAAACTTTCGATCAAATTCGACTAAAAAGTAACTTTAAGTGCAGATACTGAAATAATGCAGCAAACAGCTAAAAAAACAGTTTAAGCTTGTTTGTAAGCTAGAGAAGCAATTTCAAGTAAAAAAACAGCAAAGATACTTAAATCCAGAAAGTAGTCGCTTTTCTGAGTTCTCTTTAGCTAGGACCACTCTGCAGGACCATAAGGAGCTTGTCTGAGCAGTATAGCCAGAAAAAAAATGCCCAGAGGTGGATTTTAAACAGGGAACTTCAAAAGAGCTAGAAATGGTCCAAAACAACCAATTACTACAGCTCTTGTGCTGAGGTCACTTCCTACAGTGCAGGTATGCTGCTCAAGGCTCCCCACTCCCACTGGTGAGCAAAGAAACTTCCATTTATCCAAGTAAGGTAATGGACAACACAGGAACTACACCACAGCCCAGAATACAGCAATGCCTGTAAACTGGTCTAAACTAGTCGAGGAGAGGCGGGAAAACAAGGATTATTTTTTTGTTTTTAGATAGAAACACACAGAAAATGCAGAAACAGTAATAAATCAGTTACACAGGCTAGCACACTTTAGTGGGCAGACTCAACAGTTAAATTAAACAAACAAACAAACAAACTTTCGTTCAAATTCGACTAAAAAGTAACTTTAAGTGCAGATATTGAAATAATGCAGCAAACAGCTAAAAAAACAGTTTAAGCTTGTTTAGGGTAAGCTAGAGAAGCAATTTCAAGTAAAAAAACAGCAAAGATACTTAAATCCAGAAAGTAGTTGCTTTTCTGAGTTCTCTGTAGCTAGCACCACTCTGCAGGACCACGAGGAGCTTCTCTGAGCAGTATAGCATGCACAAGAGTGAATATACAGCCCAATGAATTATACTGCAATCAGCATGCTGGCAACTTAACACAATGGGAGCACACAGACAATACATACAGACCAGAGGGACCAGACTGATGAAGATGAGACTCACAAATGACCTCAAAGGTTATCATCCTGAATGAGTCATGTATAGTCCATGTCATATCCAGGAAGAATGTCTCCATCATGTCCCTCATCTATGATCAAAACACATTGGTCACAACCTCTGGGATATCGTTTGGATTATCATCTCTGCTCTGGTCCTGACATTGTTTCCTCCGTGGAGCAGCAGGCATGAGGGCTCTGGCAGGTGCAGGCCCAGCTTCCTCATCATTATCATCATTGTCATCATCTTCATCATCTGAGGACTGTGGGAGTGGCCTAGCAAGTGCTCATCACCTGCATCTGATAGGTGAACGTCCACAGGTTCCATGCTCTCTTAAGGTGAATTGCAAAACACGACAGAAATGAAGAGTATATGTCTATAACACAGCACATTCCTACGAAGATCATAGATGACCTTAATATAAAAACGATGTGCATTTCTGCATTACAACATAATTAACATACCGTCGACTGGTGACTTTTGCATAGACTGATATGAGACTGAAAGTGCAGTGGCATACATCAAAATTCCTATTTAAAAGACGGATTAAATTTAAATGATGCAAACATTAGCAAGTAGCAAAATTATAATCAACTCAATTGTTGCTAGTGAATGGCTCCTAATGCACATAATACATTTCTCTAGGTCACTTTATCTCTAATTATGGACATGACCAATAACAGAATATGTCAGACTCATGGCATGCATTGCACAGCTTGCTAGTGGGAAACAGGACATCACCTGAACATTTGAATACTGGCCAACATGAAGCATGGCAAGAATACACAAAGCAAGCACATGTGACATATCCTGACATTTGAATGGAAGCATGCCTAACACTGCTTCTTGTTACAATAACATAACTGAACTTTGACAAAAAAAAAAACTTGTAAGCATCAACATAATGGTACTATTGTGGCCTGCACTGTTTAACAATGTTGTCTGTCTGTCCATCTGAGTGTATGGAAGTATGTCATCATTCCCTTTCTTTTTCCCTTGCATGTGTTCCCTGAGCAGTTATGTCTGTGTGTGAATGTGAATGTGAGGTTCAGCTAAAATTTCTTCCATCACTCACCACTTGATAGTCCAAAGAAAATTCTTTATACCACCTTCCACACAACAATCAATAAGGCAAAATATGCTGCATTGATGGCCCCAATAATGTCCCAGGATGCTTACTAAATACCATGAAACATAACATTTCTGGTCCACTTGAATCAGCTCTAGACTACAGTCAGGTTTATGCACAAATAATGGAAGATGGTTAAAGTCACCCCCATGCAAAATGGATTCAAACCATTGATCAGGGTAAATTTGGGCCTATAAGTATGACAAGCCTCATATGTAAGGCCATGTAAAGATTCATTATGGACATGATAAATGAAGACATAGGGAAACAGGCAAACACTGGCCCTATCACAGTCTGGCTTTGTTAAAGGAAGGTTATGCCTATTAAATGTGGTTTACTTCACTGAGAGTATCAACAAAGCATTGGATGAAGGCAAGACTGTGAACACAGCTTACCTAGGCCTGGCTAAGGCTTTTGATACAATACACAACTCAAGCACTATAGACCAGCTCAGTAAATTAAGTTTAAATATTTTTATTCTCCACTGAATAGCCAAATGGCTCACTGATAGGACCACAGAGGTTAAAATAGGTGAGGCTACCTACATTAAGAGCTCAGTCATTAGCAGAGTCTCTCATGGCTCAGTACTGGGGCCACTGCTTTTTGGCATCAGTTTCTCTGAAGTGGAAACAAAGAGTGAAAGTTTATTGCTGACTAACTTTGCACATGATTGCAAGCTGGAGGTTATCATCGACTCGCATGCAAACACAAGCATTTTTCAAGAAGGTCTATCTATGACCAATAGATTCTGACAAAAAGCCATGGTCTTAAAATCAGTTCTAAGAATTGCATAACTGTACCCTTTGGAAAGTTAAGTCAACCCAGTGGTCAGGAATCTTTGTACACATGTAGACAGTAGCCTTATCTTAGACCACCACATGGCCACAGTGGTGAGAACATCCTTTTGTATTGCACAAGTTATAAATAGGGGCAAGGCAGCTATGTCCAAAAAGGTCATTATAGGTTCATAGAATAATACTAGGTTATTGGCCCAGAGGTCCTTATAAGCCTAGCCAAGAATTTTGTTCATGTTCCCTCATAGTCAGCACCTGTTTCCCCTGTCCAGCAGGGACACAGGTGGGATCCCAGGGGTGTATTTTCTGTTTCCCATACAGTTGTCCAGGTTCCTCTTACAGAGGGTTAGAGAGGCACACTGCTTGACATGGAGCATGGAGGGGGAGTCAATTCCACAGATGGGGGAGTCTTTGGGACACAAATCTATCCCACCAACAAGTTATGTTAATGTCACAGACCAGGTTAAGGCCTTCCATACAGGTTACTCGAGTGGAGTTTGTCTTATGCAACTCCATTAGGGCTGGGTCTGAGATGGCCTTGTATGCCAGAGACAGGACATCTCTGAGCAGTCTGTATGAGACTGAGTAGAGGGAAAGGACTTTTAGTCTATCTGTATAGGGCAGGTGTTTCAGACCCTGGATTTTTCTGGTCAGGAACCTCTGTGGTCTCTCCAACTGCTGCATGTGCTTGGCAAGGTACATGCCGAAGGGGGCATTGTACTTGATAATGGGTCTGATAAGGGAGGAGTAAAGGAATGTTATGACATCCTTGTTTCTGGATGAAATACCCTTATTTATGAGGTGGGCCATGTAGAAAGCCTTCTGTACAATAGAGGCAACGTTATGGTCAAAAGTGAGGTTGCTATCAACCTGGATGCCCATGTCCCTCACGACTGATTGCATTCTTAGTATGCTGTTATTAATGTGATAATTAGTTTGGATGCAATTCTTCCTAAATGGGATAATGATGCATTTCTTGGCATTCAGTTTGAAGCCATACTTCTGGCACCAGTCATTAGTTTGGGTAAAGTCCTCTTGGAGGATGTTCACATCACTAGGAGAATTTAAGACAGTGCCCAGCTTGCAGTCATCTGCAAACTTGGTCAGCCACAGACCACTGGTTTTGGCTTGCACCTCAGAAAAGTATATCCTAAACAGTAGAGGTCCCAAGACCAAACCTTGAGGTACACCGCTTGTTACAGGTCTATTACTAGAGGTGGCTTCCCCTACATTGACTGAATGGGCACACTCCTGCCACCAGGGTGCAGGGGAACCCTCTCCAAAAAAGATGACCTGTACTAGTGCTCAAATTATACAAACAGAGCTAGCTTTAGCAGATCTGAATCTAGTCTATGCTACAGCAAACAAGGCACATCAATTTCACAAAGAAACAGTTCACATAAGCAGGCACAATAAGCCTTCAACCAGCAATTCCCAGCTCAGAATGGCAGACTCTACCCTCTTGTCTCACAAGAGTGCAGACCGCAAACCTTCTTAATGTAAAATAACTGGCCTAACTTCCAATTGCTTACACCACAACTAAGACACTTTTAGAATAACAGACACTAAGCCTTCAACCAGTAATTCCCAACTTAGAAGGATGTAAGCTACCTCTCCTGCCACAAGAGTGCAGACCACAAACTTTCTTAATGTCAAACAACTGCCCTGAAGCCCAAGTGCTTAAACCAAAAGGCTTAGAATAACAGTTACAATTTAATCAAGCTACTAACAGCAGTACTAAATGCAGCAGAACAAATGCCAATTTAGCACTTGTAAGAACAAGCAGCAAAAGCAAAATAAAGTAATAACATAGGAAGAAACACAAATACAGTAAAAACAGATGAATAAAGTGCAATTTATTTATTTATTTATTTTTAGGTTAAGTGGGAAGGAATGAAACATGATCATTCAAGTTTGCTGCACTGTAGTCTGCCCTTATCAAAACAACCATAGAGTACAATGCTCCCTTCAGTATGTACCTGGCCAGGCATATGCAGAAACTACAACTATCTCAGAGTTTCAATAAACAAAGAAAACCAGGTGTAACAAACCTTCATTATGCAGAGGGCCTTAAAGACCTTTTCCAGTACTCAGTCTGATATATAGTTCTGAGGGTGATGGTATGATTGGCTTACAAGACATCCGGAAATACCACAGTTATGTATCTCCTGCATATTCATAAGTCAAATAAGTCATAAGTCAAATAGTGCCAGAAATACAAGGCCCAAGGACTGGAATTTTGTCTGTGACAGAAATAGAACATGTTGGAGAGACAGTTATGTATGTCACAGATGGTACCTGCTATGAACAGGCTTCAAATCCATGTGAGGCTGATTTTATCTATTACTCAATTTATGCACAAGCTAGACAACGCATGGGGATTTGGAAATTTACACCTGGCCTGTCCATTACGAACAGATGTACCTTACAAATGCCTGGCCTCAATCTCCTATTTGTATACAGGATATCATTATTTTGTGAAAACTTGGCTTGGAAGGCCTCCCTTCCCCTGAGTCATTAGTGTAGTAAAACTCTATAAATGTAGGAATTCATAAATTGTAGTCTGTGCATGTAATGATTCATATGAACAGCCATCAAGTGTCATTGTTAAAATGAGGACCAAGTGAGATGACAATATTTTGGAAAGTAGGCAATCCATAAGACAATCATCTGAGCCAGGCAGCATGATAACTGGCTGATCACACACTAATACAATGAATACAACAGCAACAAATATTTACCATGTTCAGTCAGCACAGCCTGAGATATATGAGAATCTAATATATGTTGTACTGACAGTATGGTATGTTTATAACTGCACGCATTACCTAGCTACAATTAGAACCAACCAGTAGCATGTAAAATGCAAACATCCTGATTATCTTCCTGTTTGTGAAATGTTGCAAAAAAATGATTATCTGTACAAGTATCAGCAAACCTAGGATACGTGTGCTGTAATAAAAACACCAAAGGTATTGTAGGCAGATGAAATACTAATGTCAAATTGAAAGGCATGCCACATATTCTGCAAAAGACAATGCAAATACTGACACAACAGACAACCAGTCTGTGAAAAAACAGAATACACATAACAAATCATTGACTAGGAAACACAGCCACATATACCAAAACATGCATTATAAGCAATAATCAAAGCACTAAGATTTGTATACAAACCTCCAACACAAAATATGTGTGACAGCTATACCAAACTGACTGTCATTTAGGTTCTGTGCACAGAAAAAAATGGCTTAATGCCAAATGATATCTCAGCATTGTTGGTTTAAATCGCAACTTTAAGCAGAGCTATAGTGTGATTATTTCACTTACCCAACTGATGCATGATCATTATTCTTGTATTCTAAGCAATATACATGTTAATGTGAAAAATACAGGCATGTAACAAGGATCAGATGCATTTCATTTAACAAACATGAAAAAGTAATCCACACTGCACAAAGTGGGCCATCTACATAATCTGGAAACTGCAGACACATAAGTCTCACAAATCCCATATGCAAAGCCATGGAAAGAATTATCATGGAGATGATCAATAATGACACAGGAAACCTCCAGACACTGAACCAAACCCAATTTGGTTTCATCAAGGATAAGTCATGCCTACTCAACTTGGTGGACTTCTTTCAGAAGGTCAGCAAAGTAATGGATGAGGTCAAAATGGTTCACAATGCCTACCTTGACTGGGTGATGACATTTGATACAATAGTCCACTTGGGCATTGTTGACAAACTTAAGAAGTTAGGTACAAACCCTTATGTCACCTGATGGATAGCCAACTGACTCACAGACAGGAACCAGGAAGTTAGAATTGGGGAGTCCACCTCCTTTTTGGCATAGAAGTCAATGCCAATGTCACTGGCCTCTGGCTGACTAATATTGCAGATGATTGCAAATTAGGAGCTGTCTTTAAATCACCACTGACACAACTGTTCACCAGGAAAGGCTGACACAGACTAACAAATGGTGTCAGAGCCATGGACTAAAACTAAATTCCAAGAAATGCATAATAGTATCCTTATGGAAGTCTTCCACCCTGGTAACTATCGTATTGGCATCACGCCCCTAAGAGTTGACCCAGTAGTCAGTGACTTGAGGACACAAATTGGCAGTAATCTAGCCTTTGACCTTCACGTCTACAGTAGTGATCAAATCATTCTATGTTGTGCAAATTATAAACAAAGTTATGGCATCTAGCTCCAATGAAGTCATTGTTCCACTGTATTTGGAATTCATCAGACCTATCACTGAGTGCAATGCTCCCTTTGGTATGTACCTAACTAAGCATATCCAACAATTGGAATGTCTACAGAGGTTTTTCACTAAAAGAATAAATGTTGTACATGCCATGTACTATCCAGACTGCCTCAAGGCCCTATCCCTGCATTCTGTCTCATATAGGCTGTTGAGGGGATATCTATGCCTGACATACAGGGCATTATCAAACCCCACTCTGATGGACCTCCTGCATATCCACAAAACAAGCAGCACCAAAATTATCCATGCAGAAGACTTAAACCTTGCCTGTGATATAAATAGGACCTGCTGGTAGACAGGTATGTATCTCAGGCACTACCTCTTCTCTGGAACAGGTTCCCCATCGATGTGAAGCAGAGTTCCTCCCTAACCCAATTCAAGTGTAACTTGGACAACTGGATGGGGAAGAGGAAATTCATCCCTGGTTTGGCACCTATGTCTCTAATGGACACAGACAACCTGAAAATGGTTCATATCCCAGGCCCCTGCTTGTAAATGGTTCACCTCCCAAGTTCATGCTTACACTTATGATGGGTAGCGGACCTTGTCAGAGATTTGAGATACATGGCTAGGCTTAAAAAGGCCCTTGTGGTCATTAGCCTGGTAAACACACCTATGAGCCTATACCTGTCTGCCTACACTGTTCCTCAAGCCTGTGCATCTGCTCAATGCACAGAGCATGATTTCTGGTCCTGTTTTCATAGCATGAAAAAAGAAAAGCACAACTATGAATGATGTGTTCCTCAAGTAACAGTGGTATACACTTCCCAGATCAGTTTCTAGGAAACCTATTTCCAAAAAACATTAGATTATCACCATACACATCTTTTGAGGTTACATGCAGGCTTTTATATTTGTGAACACATATTGGAGGACATGAGATTTAAACATGAAACTGCAATATACATCCAAACTGTGATTTTGCCACCTATATACCTAGCTAACCCATGTTGACTAAAAGTATTGTGAATGCGGTGAAAAGACTTGGTGTTATGACATCACCTGGATGGAGTATGGTCTACTAATATGATTCCTGACTTTAGATTTCAAAAAATGAACATGTGCTGGGTATGCAGGTAAATAGTTAGCAAACATGAATTCATGTCAGCACTGTGGTCAGAAAAATTAACCATAATGGAAAACAGGGGCAATGTCATGTATCAAAAAGCTTCTGTTAACAGAGCCATAAATGCTGCTATACATAAGGTACACAGTAAGGTATATGTGAGGACTAAGATATTCCTTGGCAAAGCACACATCACAAAGCAAATACACATATCTTCCCTGTACTGCATTTCAGCTGTAAGTCTGCCCATCTAACCCCATTACAGATAAGGATGATCCAGTAATTGAAGTGAATGTAATAATTAATAATAAAACAGAACATGATACCACTTTTGAAAATAATACCATATTGCAAAAAAACTTTGAGACATATAACAGTCTGTAGTAAGCTTTAGTAGCTCTGCAGTTAAAGAGCTGCTGTTAACAGAGTATTACAGATTACAGGCATATTCATAATAATTTGACAAGTAACCGAGTTATTTATAACTACGTACAAAACAAATGTTAATAAGTGTAATATTCTTCTCTAATTAACTGCAACATGTGAAGTAAACCAGGTTTCCTCTGTGCGGATTGGAACCTATAGCACACCAAAATGTATGCATGTTGGCCTGTGTCATTATAGTCTGAACATATTTTTCTTATCAGTAATTGGTATATTCATAGTAATTTCATGAATAACTTGAGTTATTTGCAACCATGCACAAAATAAACATTAATATTAATAAGTGTAATATTCCTCTCTACATAACTATGTGAGAAGTAAACCAAGATAACAATTTAATATTATGGTTCCTCTATGTGGACTGGGACCCACAGCATGTCTAAATGTAGACATACTGGCCTATTTCCTTACAGACCAAGCTAATACGCAGGAGGTATTTTGCTTTTTTTAGTAAACAGGTACTGCTGGTGTTTATTCAAATTCCTACAGCTAACAGATGAATACGGAAACTCCCAACACTTATTGGGCATTATACTCTAGAGAAATAACAGTATCAACACATAACTGTAAACATATTTTGTGCTTTGTAGGAGTTATTATTCAGATTATACAATGACTCTCTATTACTATTTGAAAAACTGCACGCTGATTGGCCCAGCCCAGCCAGCATGCCTGTTGTAAATCCTACAATACAGCAACGGAAAAAGGTCCAGTCGCCTGGACTTTTTCCGTTGATATAAAGTGCCCCAAAACCTTTTTTTTTTACAATTACAAAAAAAGAGAGAGAAAACGGAACAACAGAGACTTTCTTTTCTCTGTTGCTTCCTTTTCAATGCACTGATGTACTGGGTATGCATGAGAACATAAGTCCCATATGCATGCGCAGTACATCAAAACGAAGAAGCAATATACCACAACCGGCAGAAGAAAAGTAATCCGCCATTATACAAAGACATTATTTAAAAAAAGTAAGTATTTTTTTCTTAAATAATGTCATTGTATAATAGCAATAACCGACTCTGTGGTTGTAGTATATTGAAGATTTACCCACAGTTGCCTTTGTTTAATCACACCAACTTGGTAAATCTTCAATATACCACACCATGTTGTTGGTTATTGCTTTAATATACTACTACAATAGGTGATGCCATCATACTATAATAGATAACTATGACATGCATAATCATCAGCATCCTAGGTGCTATAGGCGTCAGTGATGCATGAGGCCAGTGGATGTGTGAAATGACGTTGTAAGTTGGAAAACAGATGTACATCTACAAAATCATAATTATGCATATTACAAACATTATTAAATAAACAGCAAGGGAAGTGAACCCATACTTATATGGAGTCCAAAAAGAAGAATGGCAGGACACTGCTGGAGTAGCTCCTTCTTTTATTAAAACACACAAAAATCAGCCAACCTTCATCAGATAAAGAGAACAAACATTTCCATCAATTTAAATTGAGAACCAACCAATCAGCAATCAGTAAACTACCCGCCGTTTTTGTAGGGCGGGCTTTTTAGTTCACTGTGCCACCCTGGGCTCCTATGAGCCATCAACTCTAATATCCATTTAGATTCAAGGATTCTGTCAATAACTTATATCTCCCTATTATTTAACCTTATATTAACCACTGCCCTGAAGCTAAAAGTATGTGTAGGATGCTGTTCAATATGCCTATAAAGGGCATTGTGTACATTCTTGTTCCTTATACTAGATAAGTGCTGCAATATTCTGATTTTGAACATATTGTTAGTTTTCCCAACGTAGTAGCCAGAGCACTGCTCACATGTGGCCAGATAAACTATATGACAAGTCCTACAGGTGGCTTTAGCCTTGAGGTTATATGTCTTGCCAGTAACAGGGTGTGTAAAAACCGTATCTTTATTAATAGAGGGACAGGCTTTCATTCTATCCTTAAAGGGAATGGATGTTGTGGTAACCCTTTCAGTACAAAGAATGTCTTTCAGATTTTTGTTTCTCTTGTATCCAAAGCTGGGTCTGGTTCCTATAAGACCTCTCAGCTTATTGTCACTTCTCTAAATATTCCAATTTTTAAGAACAATGTTTTTTATATCATTTATGTTACTACTATAGGTAACAAATAACTTTGGTACCCTTGATGCATATCTGGGACAAACGTTAACCTTTGCATCACCTAGCCCTTGTCTTAGCCAAGGTTTATATTACTTATCACACCCTCATTGTAACCCCTGTCCAATAAGCAATGCTTCAAAACCTTGATGTCTTTCTCATACTGTGTGTCATCCAGGGATAACCTGGATATTCTGCCAACCTGGCCTTGGGCAATATTAAACACAGCAGACTATTCTTCCAACAATCCTTCTTATATAACTTCGAAGAGAAGCCAGTACTGGTTTGTGTAATGCTGACATCTAAAAAATCTATACTAATATCAGAAAAATTCAGTTTGAACCTAAGGAAGGATGTGGTCGAGTGTAGGTAGCTAACAAAATCTTCTAGTAAATCTACATCCCCCCTCCAAAAAAAGAAGACATCATCAACAAAACGAGTATACATATACACATGTTGTTTCCATATCTGATGGTTGAAGATAGCATCTCTTTCCCAAAACCAAAGAACCAGGTTGGCATATGTATTAGCACAGGGGGTGCCCATGGCAACCCCCTGTGCTTGTCTGTATGTTTGCTTAGCCCCTATAAACACATTGTTCTCTAAGACCAAGGCAAGCATTGTCCTGATCAGGGATATTTTGTTAACATCTTCACCTAAGTCACTCAAGACCTCACCTATGGCTTGGATACCAAAATCATTACTAATCACAGTAAAGAGATTGTGAACGTCCAGTGTCACCATTAGTAAATCTCCTTGTGGTTTGTTGTTGTTAAACTCACCTACCCTTCTCAAGAAATCACCTGTATCTTTTAATACAGACACAGCCCTGTCTAACAATGGTCGAAGTGTAAACATTATCCATATAGAGATGTTCTCAGTGACCCAGCCTCAGCCTGAAACAATGGGTCTAAAGGGTGGATCTACTGCTGATTTATGAATTTTGGGCAGGGCCTTAAAGATAGGGATGACAGCCTTCTCTATCCATAAAAATTGTAACAGCTCATCACTAATCTGCATCTCAAAATTTAGCCATTTCAGGCTATTATGTACCCCATCCACTAGCATCTTAACACCAATTGGATTGAGCGGAATATAAACACTTTTGTCAGATAGTAGCCCCTGAATTTTATGTTCGTAACAAGTGGTGTTCAACACCACCACAGCGCCCCCTTTGTCAGCCATCTTGATAACCAAATCATTATTGGAACTCAGATCTTGTAACGCATAAAAGAAGGAGCTACTCCAGCAATGCCCTGCCATTCTTCTTTTTGGATTTTATACCTTGCTGTGTGCTGTTTGGTGGGACTTTAGCTATAGCACGGAACTTTTCTGGATATTGACTTGTGTTTTTTGGTTCCATTGTGCTATGCATGCTGTATAAATGATATAAAAAACTTTGGATACAAGAGAAACAAAAATCTGAAAGACATTCTTTGTACTGAAAGGGCTACCACAACATCTATTCCCTTTAAGGATAGAATGGGTAGTATCCCCTGTGGCTTGTGTAAAGCCTGTCCCTCAATTAATAAAGATACGGTTTTTATACACCCTGTTACTGGCAAGACATATAACCTCAAGGCTAAAGCCACCTGTAGGACTTGTCATATAGTTTATCTGGCCACATGTGAGCAGTGCTCTGGCTATTATGTTGGGAAAACTAACAATATGTTCAAAATCAGAATATTGCAGCACTTATCTAGTATAAGGAACAAGAATGTACATAATGCCCTTTATAGGCATATTGAACAGCATCCAACACATACTTTTAGCTTCAGGGCAGTGGTTAACATAAGGTTAAATAATAGGGGAGGGGATATAAAGTTATTGACAGAATCCCTTGAATCTAAATGGATATTAGAGTTGATGGCTCATAGGAGCCCAGGGTTGAATGACACAGTACCCTTGAAGCCCGCCCTACAATAAAGGTGGGTAGTTTACTGATTGCTGATTGTTTGGTTCTCAATTTAAATTGATGGAAATGTTTGTTCTCTTTATCTGATGAAGGGTTTTACACCCGAAAGCACTTATCCTTTTTGTGTGTTTTAATAAAAGAAGGAGCTACTCCAGCAGTGTCCTGCCATTCTTCTTTGCTGTGTGCTGTTTGATGGGACTTTAGCTATAGCACGGAACTTTTCTGGATATATACTTATATGGAGAGCAGTTAGTCTGTCTACTTAATTATCCTAATGAGCTAATGTTCAGAACAGCTACTTAATGATTAAAAAAAAGATTACGTGATATATATATGGGACAGAGATGTATTGTTAAATTCTGTATGAATTTTCAGTTTTACATTGAGTAGTGGCACTCATTGTAGGGATCCACAGGCTGCCTCTATACCTCAGTGACGCTCTAATGAAGCTCCTCTGTGTCATTCTGATCCAGGTCATCATAGTGGTGGTGAACCTGCACTGCAGTCCTGTAGACCCCAGTACGTCTTTGATGCTCCCTTGCAATCCATTTACAGATGTGGATCATCCTGAAGTTCCTTAGCCTGGCTCTCATCTGATGTTCCTCTCCAGCATAGATGGTCAACATCTGGGTGGTCTCTGCCTCAGTCCTGTTGGGCACATGGACATGTCTCAGCCTTCTGGAAGTAGCTTCTACTATACCAAAATGAAAATGTATGATAAATGAAAAAATTGAAAATTGTTCACTGAGCTCCCATTCAGTTTGCAGGTAGCAATGGTCTGATCTGTAACTGTATCAAAAAAGTGGCATTTATATCATATTATCAGATCATTGGAAGATAATGGACGCATGCCACACATGGTACCTTTTATTGGTACCTATTGATTACTTGCACAGTGCAACTGAGTGTTAAGGTGAATGCAGCCAGTTTACACAAATGTGTCCAAATAGGATCCCAAAACCCAGAATTCTAATGAATCTCATTAATTATGTATAGCACAAATGGCACTTAAAGATGGTTGCACATTAAGTGCTCTTACTTTCAGTGCTTCCTGAGTCAGTGGTAACTTGGAACCTGCTAGCATTTCTGTTTTGGGGAATATTATATCTGTTAAAGTTACTCATTCTCAAAGGTACCCATTTAGATTTATATTTAGTGAAAATGTGTGTTTTAACAGAAATTATTGTAAGTTAACTGACCTTTATGCATAGAGGTGTTTCTATTTTCATTAAGGACATGTAGTAATTTCCCATATGCAGCTGCATAGACAGACTTACATTGCAAATATGAACAGTGCATAATGACAGATTTACAGATCATCTGTATTTCTTACTAGTAATTCTGTACATTATGTGGTGTAATATGGAGACCCACCAATTCTGACACTATTCATATGCACTATATTCTTTTGCTGTTACTGATATTTCTTCATTGATGTTTCTTAACAAAAGTCTTATAACTACTGGCTCAATATACAAATAATGTATACTGTATTTGGCCTAACTACAGATCCCAAGGTTTTCAGATGCTTTCTGTAAGTTGATCAATTGACAACTTGTATATTACTTTAATAGGAAAGGTATGCAGACTCAAGTGGCAGGATACTGTTGTCTTTAGACCTCATTTTAACAGATATGTAGTGTAAGAGGTTCTAATATCAGAGGCAGTCTCTAAATATACTACAAGTTATGTTGATTTTAAAACTATTATGTAAGCAGGCATTGTTGTTACTTTTTATGTCACATTAGTATTTGTCGCAGACAGTGTTTTATAGACTTTTACATTGCCCAGGAATGTATACTGTTTATAGTGACATATGCTGTCCACATAATCATCTGCACAACTGAGCTCGCACACGGATATGATCATGTGCATATCACTGTCTTTTAGATGGTCAACTGTCCTGGGGTGACAATTTCTTACCACAGGAAAATGACATCATAATAGATGCTCTCCAACAACATGGACAAAGAACCCTTGGTCATGCAGGGAATACAAATTGAAGAAATGAAGTCTGTACCAACCTCACTAACATGATTAATGTAGTTGGAGGTCATAACAGATCCCATGAAGCCTGTTGATGATACCGCTCAGACATGATTGTCCATACAGCCAATAGGTTATGACAATAGGAAAGATCAAGTCATGGCACAGTGGTGGACTACCACTGAGTCCCCCAATGACATCATAATATTTCAGGCCTCCCTGCATACACCAAGAGGAGATCAATACATACCCAGGGGTGGGGTAGAAGCTGGACTTCCAAGTCAAGCATGCATGTCTTTCTTTCCATGACATGGCTCAATACAGTGTAAATAACTGCATATTGCTGTTGCATGCATATTCATGTATTGCCATTTTTGATTAAGAGCATCATAATTGAGCTGTCTATACAGATCTACACAGGATGATGATGCTGAATGTTAAGTTTAATGACATGTACTCATACAACTGCAGTTCAGGCAGAACAGTGCAACTAACATGCGTAATGCTGTTTGCATTAATATTCATAGGTTCATCAACTTCTGGACAGCACTAGGGAACAGCAGGTGAATGTCTCCACTCTGTGTTACTGTGACCACCACATGTCATTGCCTCAGCCTCTTGTCATGGCAGAACTGTTTGCTGTCATTTTGATATTTCCCTAGCATTGTAAACTACAGGTACATCCTGAGGTGGCCCAAGTTGTGCATGTACAAGTACAGACAGACCAGGTATGTTACTGCAACAGGCTCGTAGTTTGCATCAATGTCTAGCACACAGTCATACATGACATTAATATCACTGTTTTTCAGCACAGAGCCATCTAGCCAACAGGCGCAACATGCATTACATGAGTATTTGCAGCCCCTGTTTCCGTGTTGTATAAGTCATGCTGTCAGTCTTGTGATTGCTAAATACACAACTGTTTTTCTTTCTCTTTACTTTCCCACTGCTGATCTGCTGTACAACCCAAGAAATAATAACAGTTGAAGTTTGGCAGTAGATGCTATTAACTATCTTTTGTACATGTCATTGATGTAAATCTTGTCATTGTCCTCCATTATCACTGTGTCCTTTTTCCCATTCCTAGGCCAAACTACATCAACTTCATGAACTGCACAAAAAGTGGTATGTTACTCAACAGGGGGCTTTAATTTATACCCGCCCAAGGGACAGAGGTAACTGATACTATTTTGGACTTGAGACTTTTCAGTAGGAATGTTTCGCTTAAAATGTTATTTAAAAATGAAAGTAATGACAATGTTAGATGGGTCTATATTAGATCAGCGAACTCTTAAAAAAGCGAACGCTGATTGATCAAAGTTATGTAAGTGAAAGCTTAAAATATCGAAGCAACAGAAACCCAAATTTTTTCCTAGGGAAAGAATTTGGTTGTCCGTTTCTGTTGCTTTGGTATTTTCAGTGCTGTGGTGGAAAGTTACGGGTCGGGTTCAGGTAAGTGTGCGATTGTGTGGATGTGAGTGTTAGGGCGGGTTAGGTGAGTTAGGGTTAGGGCGCAGATTAGGTATGTGTGCGATTGCATGGATTAGGTGAGTTAGGGTTAGGGAGAGGGTGAGGTGAGTGTGTGATAGTGATGAATGTTAGGGTTAGGGTTTGGGTTAAGGTAAGTGGATAGTTAGTGGTGTGTGTATAGGTTAGAGTAGGGTTAGGTGTCAGATTTTAGGTGTATGTGTGTGGATTGCTGTTTGTTTGGTGTGCTTGTGTTGTGTGTATCTGTTTTGGATCAGTGATCTTTTTCCCTATGAAAAAAAATCGCTGTTCTGACAGTTTGAGATTGTAAGCTTTTGCTTACATAAGTTCGATCAATCAGCATTCGCTTTGTTAAGCATTTGCTGATCTAATATAGACCCTGTTAGATGCTTTAGGAAACCCAGCACATATATGCCACCTAATCATCCAGTTATGGATGTTTTCATTGATTTATGTGAGAATGAGTTATTTCAAGCTTTAAAAAGGTCCAATAAATGTGATAGATTTTATAACATAACTAAGAATGAATATGATGCTTTAAAGGGTTTACAATCAGATGAAACAATCATAATTAAACCAGCTGATAAGGGTGGGCCGATAGTAATAAGGACAGTGAATATTATTATGGCACAATGAATTATATGTTGACTGATTCCTCAATATATAGAGTCATAGGTATCGATGCGATGAATGCTATGATTAAGAAGTTGGAAGATGTTTTATTTGAATGCCTTCTTAACAATGAGATTACTATGGAGATGTACAATTATTTCAAGGTTTCAAAACTCCTGATTCCTGGTATACATTGACTTCTGAAAGTTCATAAAGATCCAGTGTTTCCCTCTTTAAGACCTATAGTATCAGGACATAATTGGTCTACTGAACCCTTGTATATTTATACTGAAAAGTTTTTAAGACCAGTTGTAGATAGAATTCAAAGTATTTTGAAACATTCAAAGCAATTTTTGGAGGATTTATATGATTTCATGCAACAATTTGGTATTAATAATAGGTCAATTGTGTTAGTAACCTTAAATGTACATTCATTGTTCACCTCTATTCCAAATAAAATTGGTGTTGAGTTGCTTAGGCAGTATTTGATCTTAGATGGGACCAATGATCATAATTGTATAGATCTTCTATGTTTCCTCATGGAGCTAGTACTGACCAATAATGTTATGTTCTTTGACCACAAGTTATATTTGCAGAAGGATGGTGTGGTCATGGGCACTTCTAGTGCCAATAGCTATATGAATTTGGGCATGGCCTCATGTGAAAATAGCTGCATCTTGGACTCAAGTAAATGGCATCAGACAGTGTTTTATAGGAATTTTGTAGTTGACATTTTTTTTTTGTTGTGGTGTGGAAACCAGGTTGAGTTGGAATTTTTTCACAGAGAGATTAATAATAGCACAGGTTTTCTTAAATTTGATCTTAAGAGCTCACAGAAAGAGATTGAGTTCTTAAACATTAAGATCTCTAGGGACCTCATGGAAGTTTTTTCTGCTAGAATACAGAGAAAGGAATGCCATAAGAATACACTACTTCACAAGAAGAGCATACACCTGAAACACATTTTCAGAAATGTGGTCAAAGGGACAGGCATTGAGAGTCTCCAGGTTGACGGCCAGTGATGGTGATTTTAAGAAGGAATTAGTAGACCTCAGGGAAAGGTTGGAAGAAATGGGTTGTACTGATGCCACTACCCAGAGGATTTTGGATGAAAAAATGACTTTGAGGGATGATCTAGGGAAGCCCTATTTTTCTTCACATGAAGAAGGTAATAAGCAAGCTAAGCAGGCTAGGGAGACAAATAAAACAATGGTTTGTGTACCAACATATTTTTCTAAAGATGTTAACAAAGTTACTGATGTAATTAAGAAGTACTGGCCAGTCCTAATGCATAATCCTGAAATTAGGAGTATAGTGAGAGACAAACCAAACTTTTTATTTAAGAATAGAAAACCACATAAAAGATTATTGTGCTACCATAGAGGGAATGTGCATGCAGATATAGATATTATTAGGAAAGAGACTTTACCCTGCACTAAATGTAATCAGTGTGGGTATATAGATGCTACCAGCAAGTTTATGCATCCAGATTTGGCCACAGAGTTTAAGTTTAATGTGACACCAGACTGCAATACCTCTAATTTGGTATATTTGGCAGTGTGCAATGTCTGTTTGGCCTTCTATGTAGGGAAGATCAACAAAAAATACAATTTAGAATCAGGGAAAATCTTTTGAACATCAAAAATGCAGTTTTAACAAATGCCTTAGCCAAACATGTCTCCATTGAAGGACCAACACATACTTTTAAGTTCCTTGTGATAGAAAAGATATGGGAAAACAAATGAGGTAGGGATATTGTTAATCAAACTGAAATGTCTGAAACTTGATGGATTATTAGGCTAAGAGCAGATAGAGGGAGGGGACTGAATGACAGGATCCCCTTGAAACCAATGTTGAAAAATAGAATGCTTTTTTAAGTAGTTGTATGATTGTTATTTATAAATGTTTTATTTTCATCCTTCACTTCACTATGTAGTGAAGATTAAGCATGTGGTTTAGGTATTTTTATAAAAGATTAGCAAATGTTTATCTATTTTTTTTAAGATGATCAATATTGTATTGATTAATAAACAATTACTGCTTGCTTCTGATTGGTTGTTGAATTAATTGTGAGCAGTATATATTTTACTACAGTTGCAAAAGTAGTTATGGTCTGATGAAGTGGTGTTTAACACTATGAAAGCACTATCCTACAATAAATGTGCTTGTTTTTTACTTATTTACCCATGCATCATGGCTTCCTAACTCATTGGTTGGTCTATTGAATATTGCTGTGGACTATACTACTTATTTTGTTAACCTTTCCCAGCTGACATATTCGTTGATGTGAGGGTATGTGTTAGTAAGGCTTCGATGCTTTCATCTCAATAATAAGTGATTCGAGTAAGTGGGCTTTCAAGTTTTTGAAGTAGACACATATGCACATAGTGGGATACATATTGACATACAAATGTACCTTTGACATGTGAGCATTTAGTGGCTTCCTGCTGATGTGCTGTAATGATACTCATAGGAATGTCCTCTGCTCCGTAATGACCAGGGTGGTTAACATACTCCTCCGTTTTTTTATTTGACATTTGCATGGCAGTATAAATGTATGTGTTTTTCATTTTTAGCTTACTTATGCATGTTGATGTCACATGATTGCACATTACTATGTATGTGTGTTTTATGTCCAGTTCTATGGACATCAGCAATCCATCCAGGCATTTGACATTCATTCTCCATTTGGTTAAATGTATGACTGTGTGGCTTGTATATCATCCTCTGTGCTGCATACATGCATTTGCATTGTGTCAACTTACTTTGCCCTGCTTTACACTGATGTTGGCCAAGGTTGTCCACCTCCCTCCCACCTTCATATTTCACTATTATTTTTTGCAGGTATGTTTAATTTGCAAAAACTACTGACCATTGCCATGTGTTGATTTGGCGCAGTGAAAATTTGCCACATCTATAGGTGCTGTACAATGCTGGACATGTGAACACAAGTTGCTGGCTAATACTTGCAATGTCCTTTATCTTATTATACGTGTGTGTTACCCAGTGTTGTGTTTTCACATCCATGTGCATAACCTTCTATAGTAATTATGATGAACTGTTACATTTTTGAACATATTAGGGCATGCCGTTGGTGTATTTATGTGTATAGGATCATAGGATCATAGGAAGTTACTAAACTAATGGCCCTAGGGCTATTACAAGCCTAGCCAAGTTCTACCCTTATTTCCACTATCAGCACCTATTGTCGCTGTCCAAGAAGGACACAGGTGGAATCCCCAGGGTGAATTTATGGTTACCCATCCAGTCATCCAGATTACATTTGAAGAGGGCCAGTGAGGTGCTCTGATTGACATGAAGTGGGAGTCTGTTCCAAAGATGTTCTATTAATGTCACATACCAGGTTAAGGTCTTTAGAGTGAGTAACCTGTCTACTATTTGACTTGTGGATATGCATCATTTCCAACAAATCAGGGTTAGAGATTGCCTTACATGCAAGGCAGAGATTGCCTCTCAGTAGTCTGTATGAAACAGAATAAAGTGACAGTGATTTCAGATGATCCAAATAGGACAGATGCTGAAGACCTTGAATTTTCCTTGTGAGGAACCTTTGTGTTGTCTCGAATTGCTCCAGGTGCATGGAACGGTACATACTAAAAGGGGCAATGTACTAAATTATTGGAATGATGAGGGAAGAGTACAGGGAAATTATAACTTCTTTTTTTTCAGGAGTCAATGCCCTTACATATGAGATGAGCAGTATTGAATGCCCTTCTTACCACTGTGGAGACGTGGTGATCAAAGGTAAGGTTGCTGTCAACCTGTATGCCCAGGTCTCTCACCATTGGCTCCATACTTAGGGTGCTTCTATTGATGTGGTAGTTAGCAGGAACATTGCTCTTACCAAAAGGGATGATAATACATGTTTTTGCATTGAGTTTAAGGCCATGACTTTGGCCCCAATTACGTGTTTGTGTAAGACTCTCTTGCAGGATGTTGACATCATTTGGAGATTCTATGACCACTCCTAGTTTGTAGTCATCAGCAATCTTTGTCAGACACAGATATTTAGTTTTTGCTTGTACTACGGAGAAAATAGATTCCAAACAGTAAAGGTCCCAGGACTAATCCCTGTGAACACCACTTGTTGCAGGTCTATTGTTAGAGGTGGATTTTCCTATTTTGACTATATGTGTTCTATCAGTGAGCCAGTTAGGGGCCCATCTAATGATATAAGGGATGAGTTTGTCAATGATACCTGAGTGGGGGATAGTGTCAAAAGCCTCAGCTAAGTCTAGGTAGGCTGTATGCACAGATTTCCCCTCATCTAGGGCCTTGATGACTGCCTTCAAGAAGTCCACCAGGTTTAACAGGCATGATCTCCATTTGACAAATCCAAACTGAGTAGTGTAAAGTGTTTTAAGATTACCTATATCTTTGTTGATAAGCTCCATGATAATTTGCTCCATGGCCTTGCAGCTAAGGCTAGCCAGGCTAATAGGTCTATAGTTCCCAGGGTCAGTGGAAGCTCCACTTTTCTGCAAGGAATAATGGTCATCATTTTCCATTCAGCTGAGATGAAGCCGGTGCCTAAACTATGATTAAAAGGAATTTCCAATGGTGTTGCTAATTGTTGTTGGAGCCAATATAGGATGCAGTCTGGGATGTTATCTGATCCCATAGATGCTGTGTTTTTGGCCTTAGAGAAGGGTGTTTACAACCTGTTCTTTAGAGATACAAGGTAGGGGACAGGTGGTAGGGATGCCATGGGGTATATGTGGCACTATCAGGAATGAAGTTTTCACAGAATCTGTTTGCCGGTAGGTTAGCTATGTCCACAGGTTCAGTATATGTGGTATCATTAACTACCAGCTCAGCACAAATCTGGGCCTTTCCTTTTAGGTTATGAATGTAAATAAAGAATGCCTTATGATTGTCCTTAGTTAAGGAAGCTAATTTGGATTTGTAGTTTGCTTTGGAGAACTTCACAAGACGTTTTATTTGCTTGTTTAAGCTGAGGAAGGAGTGCTTCCAGTTTAGGGCTCACTCCCTTTACTCTTAGACAGCAATTTCTTCCTCTTATTGTTCATAGTTTCAGAGGTTCATAGGTGTGTACTAGGCTAATGGCCCTGGAGCCTTTACAAGCCTAGCCCATAGGATTACCCTGGTATTGTGCCACCCGACCTTAGTTCCCAGTGCCTCTGTCAAGTAGAGCCATTGGAGTGATCTCTGGGGTGAATTTTCTATTTTCCATCCACTCATCAAGATTTCTCTTGAAGAAAAATTGTAAAGTCTGTTAATGGCAGTTGTCCACCAGGCAGACTTGCTCTTCCTTAATGAGCTTGTTTTAGTCTTATCAGGTACTGCCGTGTCAATGCAGTTATACAGGTGTTTGTATAAAGCATTGGTGTAGAACTTGGCAAAGTTCGGCATAGTATGGACATTGATTTCATGTACCTTCCATTTATGAAACTGACAGACATACATATACATCCACACCTGTGTGTTGCCTTGGGCATGGCATATGTGTGAAAATATACACATTTGACTGACTTGTGTACACCTACTTATATATATGCAGTAGCATTTGTTGCTCTTCTGCAGTACTTCTGTTTGGCACTGTGTTTGGTTGTTTGCCTTTCACATGCATGGTTGTAGGTTTGGTTCTGTCCTCTGGTGGAGTTATCAATCATTGTTAGACCTGCATTTGCTCATCTCTGATGTTACTTGGCTTACATGTCTACTGTTGATGGACTAATTAGATATGTGTGTATTTATCCAATGTGTGCTGTGATCCTACATTATTACCTCACAATACACATCTACCATTGGATATGCACATCCAGGTATGACTGCCACACAGTCTGTGACATATTGTAATGTGATGGTGCATAGGTAGATATGTTTTTCTGCATTTCACCAAGGCTGGTATGTACCCCACCCTGTTTGACAACTGTGCATTGCCCATGTTCACAGTATGCCATCTATGTAACTTACCTGCCCTTACTGTTTTTTTTTCAACCTTTATCTGTGTTGTGTTGTGATATTTGTTCTATGGGTGTACCTGCTGTGATACCCATCTCCTTTTCTATCCCTATGTTTACCTTTCATTTTATTCATAACAAATTGGAGCCTATTCCCATGAAAAAAAAAAAAAAATGGCCTGCGCCCCTCTGACTTTGCCTCAGATTTTCTAATTCCAACATCCTTCTTGGTGTCTCTCTTCTTCACCCATACCCACATCTTTTTTTTCTGTCTCCACTTTACTTAGGCATTACTTGTACTCCCCGCACAAGCTCTGAACCCATCGTTAGCAAATGTTAGCTATAGTGACATGGCTGTGACTGCCCTTTGGTTTTAATTTATTTATTAGAAAATTTACGGATTCCATCGGAATCTGCAAGTCCAAGCTAATATATTTAATGAATCATGTATTATGGAGATATCTGCAGTTATCTATGAGTTTACTATAAAGAGTGATGTCAATATATATATATATATATATATATATATATATATATATATATATATATATATACTTACTGTAGATATAGATAGATATATTACAAATAGCCTTGCAACTTTGAAGCACATTTTAAGTTAGTGGATGACATATGGAAATATCAGTACTTGTCTGAGATATTTCTGTGTCTACTCCTGTTACATTTTTAATGCTTTGTATTTTTTTTATCATAATGGAGTTAGCTACATTATGTAGTTGTCCTTAACCTTACTATACAGATTCTGTTTTATATATTTGTATACAACTATCAGGTTCTTGAATTGTGATCATCTTTCTGTAACTTTGGTACTGTGCTATGTGACTGGACATCCATTTCTTATTAACTACTGATTACGTAGTCATCTCTATAGTGCACCTTTGATACTGTGATACTCCACTATGTGCCAAGTTATTCTGAGCTTCTTCTTGTATATTAACATATTACAATGTTATCTGAAAGTGTCATGCTGATATTGGCATAATTCACTGGATTTCATGAGCTGTATGGAATCTGGTGCTAGATGTGCTTAGCTAAACAACTGTAGTACAAAATGATTGAAGAATGATGACATTGCATGACCTTGTCATGACATCAGATAAAATGTAAACACTTACCATGAGATGAACTAGATTACCACATGTCCTGAAAACACATCAAAAGAGAAACCTCAAAAACAACTTGTCAAGTATAAGTCATGGTACAGTGAAAATCAAAATGCATTGAGACTGAAACAGAAAAAATTGCTTTGGAAAAGGGTTACATCTGTAGTAGAAAATTAACGCATGTCAGCTACAATCAAGAAAGCAGAAGAGATGCGAACTACACAGATAGTCCAGATACGTAAGTGGAAATAGCAGGAGGCAAAACATGTGGATGGATTAGCATTAACAGTGAAGTCTGAATGTATGAAAGTACCAGTGAAACACTGATGGTACATGACACAGGTGATATCACTGCATAAGGGAGAAGCAACTTTATTGGACCCAAACGCAGCAACCCACTTGCTGTAAATTTTGGTAGCAGCACTCTACAGTTTCATTGGGCATATTATTGACACACAGTATACACCCCTGACATACACATACATATATAGATGTACATGGTTGATCTTATAATGCCTTTTATCTTAATGTCTCTGCCATTATTTCCAGTGGTAGGTCAAAAAGGGTAAGTAGGGTGAAGCAGAGCAACTGAAAGTGAAACCTACACTTTCTTGCATGCCATGGGATTTTTTTGCATGCCCTAACAAGGCATAGCTACTGACATCACAATTGTTACTCCTTATAACTTCAGTTATATCCTTTCCCTCTTCAGTTGTTAAATACTAACAGCAAACTGCTTCATGATTTTTGTGCTGTCTCCATCATCACAAATGAGACCATACATGGGTTGAAACCCTTCCATTCCTCCTGGAAAGGACAAGCAGGTAGAAAGTCACTCTTTCCCATACTTCTTCCTTACTTCTTCAGCAACCTAGCCAATAGGCTGGCTGGGTCATTATCAGGGATCCATCGCTCTCTGATGTGGAGTAGGGACCAGACAACTTTTGCTTACTACTTATACAGTAATGTATAGCATATTGAAAGTGTACTTAGATCTGTAGAGGTCAATAAAAAGGGAAACGCTCTCTTCCTTCCTGAAATGCAGTGACTTCAGAGTTTAACAGGTATGTGCTGTGCTTTGTTTCTCATAAATAAGCATATTTTTGTTCACAATTTGAATGCTATTTCATTCAATTGTTTTCACAACAGCCCATGAAGTACTGTTTTTTATATAGTAATATCAAATAAATGGTGCTTACATAGCCTGAGCAAGGAGCCATTGTATTTATTTTTGTTCACTGACTTTCAAACACATTTTTAAAATGCCAGTAAGAATGGAAGCAATAATTCTAGGTATTATTTTATTATATCCACCTCCTGAAATGCATAAAATAGATAAAGAACATTCTATTACCCATTACTAAAAATGTCACTATAGGTACATCTCTTCACAACATCAACCACATCTATAAATTGTATTTCCACTATTACCGTTTTATGTGAGAGAGGCACCCCGTTAATCTCTTTTCAATAGCATTAGCAAGGCAGGGTTTAAGAGCCACCTTTTGAAATTAAAATATAATATATATGAAAAAAATATCCATAACAGTAAAATAACATACCATTAACATTTTTTGTTTAGAAATATCAAAAAAGAAATATCCATAACATCAAAAGAACTTAATAGTTACAGATAGTGTTGGAATCCACACATATCTCTCAGCTGTCCAGATTTTTTCAGAATGTCCAGTTTTTGCCTTATATTTTTGGTCTATTCCTCATAGATTTTTGGTTTTCTGGAAAATGATTGGCAAATCATTGTGGGTGGAAATTGGAAAATAATGACATGCATTTGAGTTTCAGACTTCATATCCTTCAAAAAATTCATGTTAATGGAAAGCCTGTTATTCTATCAACTTTCTAGGTTTATAAGAGCTATATTTAAAAATTGCCCCTATTCTTGGGCATTTATACCCCCCATTTTTATGGCTTTGTTCAGCTTTCTTGCTCTAAGAGGTTGAGTGGTATGAATTCATAGGTTTCACCACAGACTATAGGGAATTATCAGTAAGAAATACAAATAGTTAGTAAATCTGCGTTTATGTACTGTCCACAATTGCAATGTAACTCTGTCTATACAACTGCATATACAAAAGAAATCAATGAATGAAAATAGCAACACCTGTATGCATAAAGGTTACTCAAGCGTCAGTCCAGTAACTTTTCAACATGTTCTGTTAAAGCACATGTTCAAAAAAATTAAGCATGTACCTTTGAGAATGAATAACTTTAACAGATGTAATATTTACCCAAACAGAAATGCTACAACTTGCCAATGTACCTTTTACTCCAAATAACTGAAAGTAAGTGCACCTAATGTACACCCATATTTAAGTACCATTCATGCCTTTCATAATTAATTAAGTTCATTAAAAGTCTAGGTTTTGGAATCCTATTTGCAGACTTCTATATATATTGGCTACACATGGCTTAACACCCAGGTGTACTGCATAAATAACCAATAAGTATCAAAAAGAGATATTGTGTGGCATGTGCCAGTTATTTTCCAATTATATCATTATATGACATTGGCATCAGTTTTAAATATTGATTTTGATACATTTATAGATCAGACCATTGCCACCTGTGAACTGAGTGGGACCTCAGTGAGCATTTTTTTGATTTTGCATTTATCAGACATTTTCCATTGGATGATTGAGATAGATACTTTGAGATGGCTGACACATGTCCGTGCACCAAACTGGACCAAGGAAGAGGCCACCTAGATGCTGACTATGTACTGGAGTGGAGTATCGGATGAGATCCAGGCCAAGGAACTTCCCTATGATAGACATCTGGAGCCAAATTGCAAGGGAAGGAAACACTGAAGATGTAAAGGGATCTACCACATCGGAGTGCAGATTCACCACCACTATCATAACACAGCAGAGCTTTGCCAGAAGGTCGAAGAGGTGCAGAGGCAGACAATAATTCCCTACAGTATGTGTGACTATCCTACATATACCTGAGCATTCCCATGGAATTTAGAGATACATCTATGTCCCATATATATCAGGTAGAAGTTTTTTATAATCATTAAGTAGCTGTTTTGACAATTAGCTCAGAGGTATAATTAAGTGGACATGGTAACCGTCATCCTTGTAAGTGTGAGTTCAGTTCCCATTCATTTAATAATATTTATAATATACATAATTATAAACTTTGTCGCTGTACACATGTTTTACAACATATAATGACATCATTTCATGTATCCAGTGTCCATGTGCATCACTGATACCTATAGCATTTAGGCCGCTGATGACTGCACATTTCATAGTTTCCCATTATAGTACCCCAGTATTGCCTACTGCGGTATTATATATCTGAATAAAAACTTCTTTAGTTCATTCTTCCTAATAGAGTAAAAATTCTTAATATAGTCACATTTATTTAAGTCAAAAGGAATGCCTATCCAACTACTTACAAATATATTTTTAGTTATGGGTTGATAGCTGTTATTTCTTTTGAATAAAATATCCAATAAGTGTTTGAAGTTTCTGTATTTATCCATTCTTTACATGAATTTGAGTAAACACCACCAATACCTGTTTGTTAAGAAGGGGCATCTGTTGTCTGTTAGCTTGGCCTGTATTGAAACTGGCAAGCTCACCTACATTTTAGCATGCTGTAGGTTCCAAATGACATAGGGAAACATATCTGAAATTGTTATCTTGGTTTACTTCACACATAGTAGTTATGTACAGAAGCATATTCCACTTATTGATATTAATGTTTATTTTGTGCATTGTTAAAAATAACTGATTTAGTCATTGAATTCCTACAAAAATGCCCATAAATTGTAATGCCGTGCTGACATCAGATCTTTGACTGCAGGGTTAGTAAAACAGTACTTGTTTGTTTAAAAAAAAAAAAAAAAAAAAAAAAAAAAAAGGACTGTTGCCTGTTAGTTCAGCCTGTAAAGAAACTGATCAGTGTGACTCCATTTTGGCATGCTAGAGGTTCAAATCCATGTAGAGAAAACTTATCTTAAATTGTACTTGATTTATTTCACCCATAGCATTTCTATAGAGAAACACATTCCACTTATTTGCATTAATGTTTATTGTCTGTATGGTTGTGAATAACTTGGTTATTCATCAAATTCCTATGAATATATTTATAACGTGTAACAGTCTGTTAACAGCATCTCTTTAAGTGCAGAGTTAGTAAAGCTTGCTGCAGACTGTTATATGTCTGACAAATGTCTTTGGCAGTTTGGCATTGTTTTTAAATGTGTTAACTTCTGTTTTATCATTAATTATTACAATCAATTCAATATATTTTGAGTGAGTTAAGTAGGCAGACTGACAGATAAAATGCAGAACAGGGAAGATGTATATATTTGCTTAGTGATGTGCACTTTGCCAAGGAATATCTTAGTCCTCACACATACCTTACTGTGTCCCTCATGTACAGCAACTAATATGGTTCTATTAAAAGAAACTCTTGAAACATTACACTTTCCCGCTGTCTGATGAATATATATTTTTTATTGTTGTTAATGTTTCTGACCACAGTGCTGACATTGATTGAGTTTTGCTAACTCTTTACTTTCATGACCAACACATGTTCATTCATTGAAATCCTAAGACAGAATCCATATTAGTAGATCATCCCCCATTAATGTGATGTCATAAAAGTCTTTTCACTGTATTCATAACATGCACTTTAATTAAAGATGAATTAGCTAGGCAAATAGCTGTCAGTAGTAGTTTGGATATGCATTACCAGTGCAGGTTTGAATCTCATGTCTTCCACTCTGTGTTCATGGATGTTAAATCCTGTTTGATGAGCAGTGGAGGGAGATGGGTATGTTTTTTACTTTTTCTGTTTTATGAACTGAAATGAATCTGATCCATGTTACCGGTCTGTATTTTTTACATTGCAATGTACATTGATTAGAATGAATGAGTAACCATGAAGCATCAGTAAGGTAAGAGAAATAATCACACAGTAGCTGTGCTTAAAAACAGATTTAAATCCAAAAAAGTTGAAATATCATGTAGCATTAAACCATTTTTTCAGCACATAGTTTTTGAAATGTACCCCGCAGCCTAAATAATAGTTTGGTTGATGTATCTGTCACACATATTGGAGGTGAATGTTTTCCATGCAAGTCTTAGTGTTGCTGTTTATAATGTATAGTTTGTTATATTTGTATGTGTAACTGTGTTTGGACGTGACTGATTTCTTGTGTATTGTCTGCTTCTTCACAGACTGAATGGGTGTTGCTTGTGTCAGTGTTTGTACTGCTGTTTGTGTATTGGGTGATATGCTCTTCATTTCATCATTAGTATTGCGTCTGCCTATAACAACTTGAATGTTTTTATTAAAGCACAGTTATATCCTTAGGTTTGCTGACACCTGTGTAGATAGACATTTCTTTTCAACAGTTCATAATCAGTGAGCATCATCAGGATGTTTGCTTTTTGCAGGCTACTGATTGGTGCTAATCGTAGGTAAATAATGTATACGGCTGTACACATACAATACTGTTAGTATAACATATATTACATTCTCACTTGCTGTGGTGACTGAACATATAAAACGTTTGTTATAGTTGTATTCATTATATTCATGTGTGTTCAGCTAATTATTATTCTGCCTGACTCAGATGTTTGTCATATGACTTGCCTAATTTCCACAATATTGTCACATTATCCTCATTTTAGCAATGACACCTGGTGTCTGTTCATATGAATCATTACATGCAACAGTACGATCTACAGATTTTTAGATTCATAGATTTTTGTTATTCTACTAAACCAGGCAAATGTTTCTAAGCCTATACAAGTTTTCACAAAGTAATAATGACATCCTGTTTAACAATAAGACATAGAGGGACAGGCATTTATAGGTTCATAGGTAAGTACTAGACTATCTGCCCGATGGCATCTATAAGCCTAGCCAGAATGTGTTGGCTGTCGTCGCCCCCTTAGATTAGTTCCTTGTGCCTCGGTCCAGCAGAGTCATCAGTCCCCTGTGCCTCTGTTCAGCAGAGCCACTGCAGTGATCCCCGGGGTATATTTTCTGTTTCCCATCCACTCGCCAAGGTTTCTCTTGAAGAGTGCTAGTGAGGGGATCTGCCTAATGTAGACTGGAATTCTGTTCCAAAGCATGGGGAGTCTCTGGGACAAAAATCTATCCCTCCAGCACATCCTATTTATCGTTGTGATGAGGTTTAGATCCCTAGAGCGTGTGGCTGTTGGGGATTTGTTTTTTTAGGTGGAGCATGTCCATCAATTCTGGGTTGGACATGGCCTTGTATGTCAGGCAGAGATCACCTCTGAGTAAGTGGTATGCAACCGAGTACAACTGGAGTTTCTTCAGTCAGGCTGCAAAAGGCATATGTTTGAGGCTAGTAATCCTCTTGGTGAGGTACTTCTGTGGTCTTTCCAGCTATTGCAGGTGTCTTGTAAGGTACATCCCAAATGGGACATTGTACTCTATGATGGGTCTGATGAGTGATGAGTAGAGGGTCACAATAACCTCTTTTGTTCTAGATGTGAATCCTTTTGTGATTAGGTTGGCCACATATAAGGATTTTCTAACCACCTTGGCAATATGATTATCAAAGGAGAGATTACTATCTACTTGGGTCCCAAGATCCCTTATTACATTTTCTGTATTTAGGGGACTACCACGTATGTGGTAATTTGCAGGTACTTTGTTTTTTCCAAAGGGGGATGACTATGCAACTTTTTGGCATTTAGCTTGAGGCCATGATTTTGACACCAGGCATCCGTCTCAGTGAGACCCTTCCTGAGGATGTCTGTATCAGCTAGAGAGTCAATTATGGCCCCCAGTTTGCAGTTGTCTGCGAACTTGGTCAGCCATAGTCCTCCTGTGCTTGCATGTACCACTGAGAAGTATATACCAAACAGGAGGGGTCCGAGGACTGAGCCCTGGGGGATGCCGCTTGTAACTGGTTTAGAGTCGGACCTAGAGCCTGCAACTCTCACCATGTGGGTTCTGTCCATGAGCCAATTGGCAACACATCTCGTGACGTTGGGATTTATGTTCAGGCTGGTGAGCTTGTCTATAATACCAGAATGGGGAATGGTGTCAAAAGCCTTTGCAAGGTCTAGGTAGGCTGTGTGGACTTTCTTTCCCTTGTCTAAAGCCTTGGTAACTGTCTCAAAGAAGTCCACCAGGTTTAGGAGGCATGATCTGCCCTTAACAAAGCCAAACTGGGTAGGGTCCAATGTTTGAAGGTTCCCAATGTCTCTGTTAATGAATTCCATAGCCTTGCAAACCAGGCTAGTCAGGCTTATAGGGCGATAGTTCCCGGAGTCCGTTGTGGCTCCACCTTTGTGGAGCTGCATAACTGTTGCTGTGTGCCACTCTATGGGTACTTTGCTTGTAGAGAGGCTGAGTTTGAAGAGTGTGTTTAGGTGAGGGGTTAGTTCTTTTTGGAGCTCATGTAAGACACAGCCTGGGACACTGTCTGGTCCCATTGAAGCTGCATTTTTGGCTTTGGATAGGGCTGTTTTAACCTGTGTGTCAGTGATTGCCAGGGCACTACATTCTTCTGGTATGGTTATGGGTCCTTTAGGGGGTGAGAGGGGAGTTAACTTTGAACTAAACCTATCTGCCAGAATGTTGGCAATATCAGTAGGTTCAGTGCATTTTGTGCTATTCTGCACTAACTCAGAGCAGATCTGAGAGTTTCCACTTAGGTTCTTGGCATGGCTAAAGAACACTTTGTGGTTATCTTTGGAGTCCTTAGCAATTTTTCTTTTGAAGCTAGCCTTGGATGATTTTATGAGGGATCGTTCTTGCTGATACTGATCATGGATGTCTTTCTTTCTTGGGATGTTACTCTTTCCTGCACTAGTTACCTCCTTCTATTGTATAGCTTGTTTATGGCAGGGGTCCACCAGACTGGTTTCCTTTTCTTGGAGGAGTGAGTCTTGCTTTTGCTTGGGATAGCACGATCAATGCATTCTTGCAGGTGCTCATAGAGTGCCTTTGTAATGGCTTCAGCAGCTTGGACAGCATTGTTCTTTAGCATGGGGGCTGTGAACCTTTCCACCTCAGTCTTACGTAACGTGAAGTTTGATTTTTGAAAAGTTTTTCACGGTGGTTTCCTCGATTGGGGGTGGGGGCGGAATGTGGATATCCAGAGTGATTAGTCTATGGTTTGATCTAACCAGCAAGGGTTTGACCTCTAGTGTAGAACACCAGTCACCCATGTTGGTGATAACCAGGTGATGACCAGGTCCAATGTGTTGTCCCCTCTGGTGGGGGTGTTGACCAGATGAACCAGGGCATTTGAGTTTATAAATTCTAGGAAGCGCTGGACAAGGGAGTTAGTACTTGAGTAGTTCTCCTAGTTAATGTTTGGGTAATTGAAATCACCCAATATTAGGGCATTTGGTAAACCCTTCATATTTTCCAGTGTCTCCAGAAACGTGACATGGGGGTCCTGGGTCATGGTGGGTGATCTGTAGCAAGCTACAATTTGAATTGCAGTTTTGCCCATTGTTAGTTGCACATGAATGATCTCTGAGGCATTGTGCTGTGCCACTAACCTGGAGGTGTGGGTATCCTTGATGAATATGGATACATCCCCACCTTTTGTTTTTCTGTCCGGGTACTGTGGCCAAAAAGTATTGTATGAGTTATAGCCTGGTAGTGCTGGGGTGCTCTCTGGAGCCTTAAACCAGGTTTCTGTTACTGCACAGATATCGATGTTCTCCATACTGAGGAGTTCCTCGAGTGCATGCATTTTGAGGTTTAAACTTCTGGCGTTGAGTAGCATTACCTCAGTTTTTGGTTACTATTTACGGTGGTGGGTTTGTCTTTTTAGCATTGCCTAAAAAAGGCACTATGGGGGCGGCAAAATCCTTGGCCAGTATTCGAAAGCCTAAGGGTGACAGGTGCAAGACATCTCTTGTGAAGCAATGTGGCTTATTGAGCATGTCATCCCAGGTGGGCAGATACTGGATCCCCTTTGAATGACACCAGAAACTTAGCCAATTGTTGAAATTGATCATGTTTCTTTATACTGTGGCATCATTCTTGGTGACGGCAGGATGCTACTCAGGGTCAGGGTCATACTGGCCTGGGCTATGTGAACAGAGACCTCTTCCATGTATCTTTTCATGTAGTCCAGGGAGATATGTCTCAGGTCATTCACACCAACATGAAAAATGACAGAGTCATATTTGTACTTATTCTGGAGTGACCTGAGTGCTTGTGTTATGTGGCAGATCCTGGCAACTGACAGGCAGCTAACTGTAACCTTCTCCTTATCCAGCCTAGTTAGTGGGACATCAGTGTGCCTGACTATAGAGTCACCTATTACTAGTGTGTTGGGTATGTTATTTTGCCTTAAGGGCTGTGTTTGCATGGCACACTGATTGTGTGAAGTATGTGTTTCATGGTTTGTGATGGGGTGTGTAGGTTGCTTGGGTGTCTGCTTTGGAGGTCTCTGTTGCTTTTGCAGATTTTTATTTAGAGCCTCCGAATATGTTTCCATGTATTTATGTGTGTTATTTGCCATTGTTGGTTTAGTAGGTCTATGTGAGACTGGTGGTGTGTTGCAAGTATTTTCCTTCTCCTCTTGACTGTCAGTTCCAGTCTTGGGTTGAGAGAGCTTTGCCTCTAGTTTGGCTGTATAATTGCATCTCTTGCATATATTAGTGTTTGGTGGTAGGACGAGAGGGTTGTCTGTGTAAATGAGGCAGTTGTAACATTGTCTCAAAATGCCTAGATTACCAGTTGGACTGGAGAGTACACCTGAAACTGCCCTTTGGACATGCCTGAATAGGTAAAGGGAGCTGTTTTATTGATTAGCTGGTAGGTTCGAATAGAGAGTCTTGTCCTTCTGGACAGTATAGGGGGTCTAGTGCTAGGGTTAATTAGTGCTTGCTAGGAATTTTGAGGAAGTGCTGGGCTGTGAAATTAACGGTTTGAGTGCTTAAGTTGAAAGTTTGTCTAGTTCCAAGGGAAAAATTGAAGAACAGACTTCGTGGAGCCGGGAATATTTTAACCCTAGCTAACCAGCACTGCCCGGCGCGCAAAATCACTCAAATGTGATTTTTATAGCAGGGAAAAGAAAGAGATAGAAATTAACCCAAAATGGCCAATAAACTACTAACGTCTGGGCTACAGCAAACAAGGCACACAAATTTCAGAAAGAAACAGATCAAATAAGCAGGCACAATAAGCATTTAACCAGAAATTCACAGCTCAGAAGGGCAGAATCTAGCCTCTCCTCCCACAAGACTGCAGACCACAAACCTTCTTAATGTAAAATAACTGGCCTGAAGCCCAAGTGTTTAAACCAGAACTAATGCACTTTTAGAATAACAGACACTGAGCCTTCAATCATCAATTCCCAACTTAGAAGGATGTAAGCGACCTGTCCTGCCACAACAATGCAGTCCACAAACCTTCTTAATGTAAAACAACTGGTTTGAAGCCCAAGTGCTTAAACCAAAAGGCTTAGAATAACAGTTACAATTTAATCAGGCTACTACCAAGCAGTAAAACTGCAGCAGAATAACACAATTGAGCACTTTTAAGAAGAAGCACAAGCAAAATAAGATAATAAAGTGGGAAGAAACACAATTACAGTAAAAGCAGATGAATAAAGTGCACATTTTTTTATATAGATAACAATAGAAAATGAGCAAACTGATTTAAACAAATTACCCAGTTAACCAGTAAAAAAACTCAAAACTGAGCCCTGTTCCAGCAGTCTTCAATCTGCCAAATTCTAACCGCACACTCCTACCACTAGGGTGCAGAGGAACCTTCTCCGAAAAGATGGCCTGGATTAGTGCTCAAGTTATACAAACAAAGCTAGATTCAGCAGGCCTGAATCTAGTCTATGCTACAGCAGACAAGGCACACCAATATCAGAAAAACAGTTCAAATGAGCAGGCACAGTAAGCCTTTAACCAGAAATTCCCAGCTCAGAAGGGTAGAATCTAGCCTCTCCTCCCACAAGAGTGAGACCACAAACCTTAATGTAAAATAACTGGCCTGGAGCCCAGGTGCTTAAACCAGAACCAATACACTTTTAGAATAACCGACACTGAGCCTTCAGTCAGCAATTCCCAACTTAGAAGGATATAAGCTACCTGTCCTGCCACAGCAGTACAGACCACAAACCTTCTTAATGTAAAACAGCTGGTCTGAAGTCCAAGTGCAATAACCAGAAGACTTAGAATAACAGTTACAATTTAATCAGGCTACTACCAAGCAGTAATAAATGAAGCAGAATAAAAACAATTGATTACTTTTAAGATGCGGCAAAAGCAAAATAAGGTAATAAAGTAGGAAGAAACACAAATACAGTAAAAGCAGATAAAGTGCAATTTTTTTTCTATATAACAATAGAAAACAAGCACACTGATTTGAACAAATTACCCAATTAACTGGTAAAAAACCTCAGAACAGAGCCCTTTGACAGCAGTCTTCAATCAGACAAGTTCTGGGCCTAAGTGGGTGTGCCTACTCAGATGTTCTCTCTGTATTAGGCAGGATGAGCTAATGAGACTAGACTAGGATAGAGCTGGGAGAAGGCTGAACAGATGGGAATGGTAGGAGTGTCTGAAATCAAAATAGGACCTCACTCTACTCGGTTGAGTGAGCAAATGAGATGGGCCCAGGAGGGGTGTTCAAACACAAATTTGCAGAAGTGGCGGTCAATTCCAAAGCCACCAAGATTAATACCACAACAAGAACAGGGAGGGTGGGTAGGGAAAACTAACTGCAGACAGGGAGAAGACAGAGAGAGAGCTTCCAATTTTCAGTAAAAAAATAAATGGGCTGATAAATGCAGTACTATTTTTAACACAATATTCAATGAAACAATAAACAGAAAAAATAAAATTCAGTACTATCTTATAACACTGCAAGTTTGTACTTATCTCAGCTTGTAATAAAGTTGATGTAGGGTATGCAAAAGCTAATCAAATAGCTCCAGTATACAACTATAAAGTACATCTGTCCATAATGGACACATGTCAGTCAGTACATTGGTCTATGTTGTGCTTAAATTTTGTTATATTCAAAATCTGCTACACATGGATTTTAAGCCTATCCATAAGAGGTGCAGTCTGTGGGATACATATCTGTCTCTCCAGCATGTTCTAAGTCACACACAAAATTGTGAGCCTAAGACCTTGTATTTCTGGTATTGTTTGACTTATGAATAATCAAGAGATTCAAAACTGGGTGTTTGCAGATACCTTCTAATCCAATCATAATGCAACCCCTCAGAAATATATATTAGACTGGGAAGTGAAAAATGTGTTTAAAGCCCTCTGTGTAAAGCATGTTTGTTACGTCTTGTATTCTTTGTTTATTGAAACTGATGTAGTTATAGTTTCTGCTTATGCCTGGTCAGGTACATACTGAAGGAAGATTTGTACTTTATGACTGTTGTGATAAGAGCAGGCTACAGTGGGATTATGACCTCTTTAGACCTATCTGTCATGCTCTTACTTATAACTTGGGCAACACAAAAAGATTTCCTTGCCACTGTGACCATGTGGTGGTCAAAGGTAAGGCTACTCTCTAAATACGTACACAGATTCATGACCACTGGTTTGACTGTTGTGGTTGTATTATCAATGTGTTAATTATCCATGATGGTTGACTTTTCAAATAATTCAATTATCCAATTCTTGCTATTGATTTGAAGAGCATGGCTTTACCATCATCTGTTAGTCATAGAAAGGCCTTCTTGAAAATTGCTTGTGGTCTCATGGGAGTCAATGATAACCTCCAGCTTGCAATCATCTGTAAAGTTAGTCAGCCACGGCTTTACTGTTTGCTTCCACGTCAGAGAAATAGATGCCAAAAAGCAGTTGCCGAAGTAGTGAATAATGAGGGACACTGCTAGTGACTGAGCTCCTGGTGGATGTGACCTCATTTATTTTTGACCTTTTCGATACCATCAGTGAGACATTTGCTTATCAAGTGGGTAATAAAAGGGTTTATACTTAATTTACTGAGCTAGTCTATAATGCTTGAGTTAGTAATGTATCAAAATGTTTGGCTACACCGAAGTTTACAGCCTCGGCCACACCCATTTCTTTATTGCTACTCTCAATGAAGTCCACCACATTTAATAGGCATGACCTTCCTGTAACAAAGCCGAACTGTTATAAGGTCATTGTTTGCATGCTATCTGTATCGTTTATCACGTCCATAATGAATCTTTACATTGGGTTACATATGAGGCTGGTCAGTCTTATGGGCCTTTATTTTCCTTGATCAATGTTTTGAAATCCTTTGTTCCGGAGAATTACTCTAGCTGTCTTCCATTATTTGTGCACAAAACCTGACTGTAAGCTACAGATGAAAAGTGATTTGAGTGGACCAGAGAGGTCATGTTTCATGCTAGGTAGTAAGCGTTCCTGGATGTTGTCAGGGCCCATTGATGCAGTATGTTTTGGCTTGAAAAGTGTGTTGCAGAGCTGTTCACTAGTGATGGTTGTGTGGAATGTGGTAAACAGTATTTCGTTAGAGATATTGATGGTGACTGGAGGAATAAATGTCAGCTGTACCTCACATTTAGATTCACACACACACACACATCTGCTGAGGGAACACATACAAGGGAAGAAGAAAGGGAATGATAACGTACTTCCATAAATCCACATAAACTGTTTACTGAGGCAGACTGCTTATTAAACAGTGCAGGTCACCATAATACTATTATGTTGACAGTTATAAGATATATTTTTTCAAAGTTCAGTTATGTTAATTTGGCATAAGGCAGTGTCAGGCATGCTTCCATTCAAATGTTACATGTTGTGCTTAATTTGTTTATGCTTTCCATGCTTTGTGCTGGCCAGTATTCAAATGTATAGGTGATTTCCTGATTTCCACTTGTAAGATGTGTTATGCATACCACTCGATGGCCTTGTCCTGCTCACATTGCTAATGGATATAGTCTGCCAGACATGTTCTGTTACTGGCCATGTCCATAACTATAAGTAAAGTGACATAAGGAATGTGTTATGTGCATTAGGAGACATTCAAAGTAGCAATTCTGTTGATTATAATTGTGCTACTTGCTAATGTTTACACCACTTAAAACTGAACTGTGTTTTAAATAAGAAGTTTGATGTATGCTACAACACCTTCAGTTTCATATTTGTATTTGCATAACTCACTAGTGGATGATATGTTAACTATGTTTTATTACAGTATGCACATCATTTTCATATTAAGCTCTGCTATGATCTTGATGGGAATGTTTTATGTTGCAGACATTTTGTTTTCATTTCTGTCATTTTTTGCAATTCATCTTGACAGAGCATGGGATCCATGGATGTTCACCTATCAGATGATGATGAGCATATGCCAGGCTGCTACCAGAGACCTCAGATCATGATGATGGTGATGATGACAATGGCTTTGATAATGAAGAAGTTGGTCCTGCATCTACCCAAGCCATCATGTCTGCTGCACCATGGAGGAGATGATGACAGTACTGGAATAGAGAAGATTATCTGGAGGATATGCATGTGACTGAGGAAATTCATGGGGACATTCTTCCATGATGTGGCATGCGGTGTGTGTGACTCATTCAGGGAGATGGCCAAGGAGATCATACGTGAGGATCATCCCCTGGTCCCTCTGGTCCATAGGTATTGTCTGTGTGCTCTAGTTGTGTTATGCTGGCAAAAAACTGATCATCATATAATTGATTGGACTGTATATGCAATTTTGTCATGCATGCCATGTAGCTGAATGCTTATGTGTTATCATCATGTGACATTTAATTATGTTTCAATATCTGCATGGCATACATTAACACATTACACTTTCTTCTCACATTCAGCTGTTCATGCTTTGTGGAAGTTGACCTGCAGCTAGTGTTTCAAAAATTAGCCGGTAAATGTGTTTCACTGAGGGCAAATGACAGACAGCAGATGTTGTCCATAGTCCAGTTCTTCCACTACGGTATGGTTTGGAACTGTGTATTGCCCTATCCTGTATGTGCAACAGAATGGCATGTCATTTCCCCCTGTATTTTTCATGACAGTTGTCATGATGTCCCATTGGCATAGTGTGCTGTTGCGTGCCATGTATTAGCAATGCTGATGCCTTGTGAGGTCATATACAGGTATGTAATAGCTACAGGCAATCCTACTTTTCTGACTGCATCAAGACACAAATGTAGCATTGATATATGCACATTGTTACAGATCATTTATTCTCTTGTGGTACATTATGTTGTTTTTGCTGTATCTCACATTTCCACATCCATTACACCTTCCCAAATAGTTGTATACATTAACTGATTGTACATGTTTGTGCACAAAGTCTGATCCATAGTGACACACAATTGTATATTTGACATGCAAGCCTTCACTGACTTAATGCTGCTGTGCTATAATGGTGCTCACAGAAGTGTCCTCTGCATGGCATACACCTGCAATTGTTTAGTCAACATTTGCAAGTCAGTATATGCATAAGTATGTGCCGGAAATTCCTATGCATATTGATATTATATGATTGCACATTAGTGTGTATGTGTGATTTATACATGGTCTTTTCTGTGGACATCAGAAATCATTCTGCCCACTTGACATACATGTGCCATTTTCTTAAATGTATTTTGGGTTGGATTCTACAGCACCTTGTGTGCTGTACACATGCATTTGCAGTGTGCCAACTTACGTTCTTCTGCTTTTCCCTGGTGTGGGCACAGGTTGGTTTCCTCCCATACTCCTTCATAATTCCGTATTACATTCTGAATAATCTTGCCATTATTGCAATTATTGACCATTGATATGTATTACGTTGTTGACGTGATGAACATGTGCCAAATGCATGGCCATTCTTCAGATACAAGACATCTGCACACACGTCACTGGTTACTGCTTGCAATACATTCTTGTTCTTGTTATACTTATGAGTTAAACAGTGTAAGTTATGGAAATCCATGTGGGCAACCTGATATACATTTGAGCTGTAGTGTTATATTTTCGTAAATATTCTTACATGCCATTGGTGTGGGTATGTGTATTAACCTTGCTTCCATGTACATTCTATTTAGGCCACTGACTGTCATACATATATGCCTAAACCTGTGTGTTGTCTTTGACATGGCATATGTGTGTATTTACTTGGATCATATACACCTACTACTGCATTTAGCAGCCATTTTGTTGCTTTTTATGTAGTACTTCTGATTGGCATTGTGTTTGGTTGCTTGCTTTTTCACATGCAAAGTTGTAGGCTTGGTTCTTTCCTAAGCAGGATTTATCTAGCATTTCTAGACCTGCATTTGCTATCTCTGATGTTGCTTGGCTAACACTTGCACTGCTGACTGACTACTTAGATGCATGTTTATTTATCCAATTTGTATTGTGATTCTTATTTATTGCACTGCAACACACATCTACCATTGGTCATACACAGCAAGGTATGACTGCCACACAGTTTACAACATGTCCTACCATGATAGTGTATAGGTAGATATGTTTTTTCTGCATTTTACCACAGCTGGTATGCGTCTCCAACCAGTTTGACAACTTTCCATTGTCCAAGTTGTACAGTGTGCCATCCGTTAACTTACCTGTCCGTAATGATTTTTCCATCCTTTGTCTATTATGTGTTATGATATTTGTTCTGTGGGTTAACCTACTGTGATGTCCTTCTCTTTCCCTGTTTTTTTTCCTTCTATTCTTAAAAATATGGGGCTTATTCCCATGAAAAAGAATCCCATGCCCCTCTGACTTTCCCTCAGATTTTCCTATTCAAACGTCCATGCTGTGTGTCCCTCTTCTTCACCCATATACCACATCTTGTATTCTGTCTTCCATTTTCCTTTGGTGGGTGCATCACTTGTGTTCCCCACACAAATCCCAAACCCATTGCTAGCTAATGTTAGCTGTAGTGATGTGGCCATGCTTGCCTTTCACCTGTATTTTTTTATTAGAAATTTTATGGATTCCATCGTAATCTGTAAGTGTAAGCAAGTATATTTTATAAGTACTTGACTTTTGGAGATATGAGTAGTTGCCTCTGGGCATTCTGTATACATGAATGAAGGTAGGTATTACAAAGGACATGGAGCTTTAATGAAAGTATATTTTGTTAGTAAATGAATTAGGGAAATATCCATAGCTGCCTGTAATGTTTCTTAACAGATTTCTGAAAATGTGTATTACGAATGAATTTGGCTATGTGAGCATGGAAACATATCACTACACATCTTTAGTTGCACTTTCTTCCGAAATGTAGATGCTCCTGGAGTAGAAGCAGTCATAACATTCCAAGTCATCCATGTATCCAAATGCACAGTGTTAAATGACAACAAAGGCATGAAAAGTCAGGGTTGTAAATTACACAATATTAATATTTTTCAAAGGGTCAATGTACTGTATTTAGTAAAGGCAAGCACCATTTCTTTAGAAAAATATTTTTTGTAATAAATAAAAAAGTAAGTAGACTTTGCCTAAACATGGAAATGAAAATATAATGACAGCTAGAAATTCACATTGCTATGCAGAATATCATGACTTCTGTTATGCAACAATTCTCTTTCCGACTAAACAGCTGCTCCCACAGGAGGCTGCCAGTAGTGATACGTCACAAACTGTTAGCACAAGAATTATGGACAAGGCCAAAAAAATGCCCAAAAACAATGGCAGATTTTAATATTGTTCCTATAAACTAAAAAGGTTGCAATAATAACAGATTTCACATTACCATGTATTTTCTGAAAGTTGGAACTCAGATACTTGTGTGTATTTAGTGACTTCAGTCCTCAATGATTAGCTAGAAAACTAAATATTTTATGAGGAACATACGAAAAACATGAGGCAAAAATCTTAATAGTCTGTATAATTATGAACAGTTGAGAAGTATATGTGGCACTATGCAAAAAGGTGTTAACAGAAGCGAACTGATGCACATAACCCTACATCTGCTCAATTAACAATTCTTAAAACCCTGTGATTCACAGGTCTCTCACATTCTCTTTCTCTGTCTTTCTCTTGCCAGATCGTGCAATAGCAAGCAGTGGTAGTTACATTTACAAAGTTTAGTAAATAACACAAATGGTGAGTTGTAAAAGTTGCACAGATAAAATAGCAAAAGTCGTTTTTGCTAAACCTCCACCTGGCAAGTGGTGATTGTTCCTTAGGTTTGTACCTTTCAGATAAATAGCCAGCAATAAAGGTGCACAAGTGAAGAACCTTAGTTAATGGTGTCTTCTTGTGCATAGACAAAGAAACTTCTGGCACATTAAAGTTTTTAACATGTTGATATGTTCATATGTGATTAGAAGTCTCAACAAAAAAAGGCTTTGGAAAACAAAAGTCTCTCATATAATACCTTAATAATCACGTAGAGCAATGTTCCTGGCTCACCACTTTTTGGTGAAAAATATGGCTCATGATTCCAACTACCACACTTTCTATTGGCAGTTCCTACTTGAGGGTGAAGGCTTCCCAGCATGGAGCCAGCCTCTCCATTCTTTGTGCATTTCCCCTGACAGATAAAATTTCCTTCAGACTCCTCTGGATGCCAAAACACTGACTATTGCCAGGTTGTCAGTGATCCTGCCTTAAACAGATGTTTACTCCCAAATGCTTCATCTAACTTCACATCCAAAGTAATCCCTTTTTGACACCCACTGCTTAAACTACTGTGTGTTATAGATAGTCTACATTCCCTGTGCTGTTTTATTTACCTAACTGGCCCATATTTGCCTATCAGAACCATCTGCTAGGCTAGTGATGACGAACCTATGACACTCATGTCAAAGGTAACACATGCCACAATGTTTTGGGTGACACACCAGTGATCACCAACACCAGAGTTACCAAAGAAACTGCTTTTGAATTCTTTGCTCATGTGAAGTGCACTGAATTATTTTGTGTAAGGAGCTTTTGACATGCCAAACCCAAAAGGTTCGCCATCACAGTGCTAGGGGATTGCTAGTGGAATCATTATGCTGTGTTATGGATAACATCTTCCAGCTTGAAGCCACATACTTTGAGCCTGCAGGATAGCCCAAGATGGGCTGTTTGCATTGTGATTGTGAACAGTGGGACAATAATGCATTTGGAAGTAGAATAACTGCAACACTAGGGCCCAAAGGGAAAGTTTTCCATTGCTCTTCTTCTGTTTGTAAAGCCATTGGAGGAGGTGTGGTCTGTAGCTATAATTAACTCCCTAAATGGCAGATAGTAACAAAGGGACCCCAAGGCCTACTTTATTGCTAGGCATGTCCTCTCTCTCTTGGAGTATCAGCTTTTTCCCACTTAACTAGCTATCCCTAACACACTCTGTGTTGCATCTGTGGAGACCATGAAGGGTTTTGAAAAGTCAGAGGACACTAACACCACAGAGAAGTTTTGTTTGAATTTTCTTAATATCTATATCAGCCTCTGGTATCCACCTGGCCTTATCTAGCATTCTGCCATTAATGGGGGCTGTTAGGAGACATGCTATAGAAGCAAACTGCAGGATAGATTTTCTATAATAACTGACAAGTCTAAGGAAAGCCTTTACTATTTTTTTTCAGTTCAGATATAGACTACTTTTCCCTTGCATCTAATTTTTCTTCTTTGGGTTTAATTAACCTCCAACATATCCCATATAACCTAAGTTCATGACTTCAGTCATGCCAACCATCATACCTCTCAACACTCAAATATTGACAGTAGGAACAAAGGCCCTTGAAAAGAAGTTACAGCCATCCAAAAATCTGGACATCTCATTAGCATAAAAATTGAATACCAAATAGCATACAACTCTTCCCGCCTCCAGTGGAAATGCAGGACACTACTCAGAAACACTTTTACAAGAAAAAAAAACAAAGAGTGTCAAAATGATGGTAAAATATAAGCACATTGTCAAAGAGACAGTGTAAATTATTTGAGCTTTGATGAACTGCAGTGCAAAATTCTACCATATAAGATCATTTATTTTTGCTTCAGGAAAAGGGATATATAAGACAAGTGTTCTCTTTCTTTACGTTATATTTCCCAGTGGTATGTTATTTCTGTAATGTAGTTTTCTGTGTACTTGTCACCTTCAAAAGTCACATGTGATGAGGGGATTCAGAAAGTTGTATGAAGGGGTAAATCAAGCCTGAAAATAGGGACATACCTCAGAAAGTAGGGACATCCTGTACAGGGGTAAATCAGTACTGAAGATGTGTTCCTCCAGAATATGACCTGTTGAGAGGTCTGTCAACCTTGTGTTTCTGAACATAGACAGTGATTCTGGCCTGATCACTGCATGGACCTTTTGGAGATGAGACTACCAATTGTCTGAGTGAATAACCATGTCATCCAAGTTGGCACATGTTTGATGAGGAAATCACACTGTTGTCATCAACCTTTGTAAAATGGCTAGAACACCATGAATACCAAAGTCAAGAATGGTATAATGGAGCCTTCTTGGTCAGAAAGTTCTGCTAGTTCCCTTTAAGTACATGGTAGTGAGGACCCTGGATTTACCCAGCTCTTTCACCAGTTAGTCTAACCTAGTATGAGGTAGCTATTGAGTTTAGATATGCTGTTCACTTTACAAAAAACAATACAAAATCAGGCAGTACTGTCTGGTTTTGGAACCAATACAAATGAGCTATTCTATTCAATGGTTGACTCTTCCATCACCTCCAGTTTTAGCATTTTTAGTCTTTACCTCATATTGCCTATTTCTTGGTCTCTGGCACTCCATAAGTCTTCAAACTTGACCTTCTCTCCTTAAAATCAGCTCTGTGTGGTGCATGAAAAAGATGGGTTAGCCAGGAAATTCTGAGGAAAAATATCTCTGTTTCTTAGGCGAAAATCCTAGATCCTCTGTTTCTGGGACTTGGAGGAGGGTGCTGTAACTTCAACCATGTAGAGAGCATTTAACAAGCATTTTTCTTAAACATGGTTAAAGGCCATGAGACTTAAACCAACTTCATTAATCTGAGCCTCTTGCAAGGGTTTTAGTAAATTTATCTGATAAGTCTGTCCAAGGCTCCTTTTCCCTGTGTCTCTTGTCTTGTAGTTTACCTTATTCAGGTTCTCAATGACATCATAAAGGCCCTGCCAGGGACCCCCTGCTCTGGGCATTCTTATTGTATACCCCTTGCTGACTGGCGTATGCTCTTACTGTAAACATTTGAACAATGGGTAATATTAGCATTATGGCCTGGATTGACTCGTTTCCCTCATATTTCTCAACTGTCTCTGAATTTGCTTCAGTTTTGCCCTGTCCCTCATAAAATGTTTGACTTTCTAGCAAATCAGCTGCAGTCAGTCAATAGTGCCATATATTACAGTTTATACTTCTTATTGTTCAGAAAATGCATATTCATGCAAAATATGTTTTGTTTTATTAACCTTATCTGGAATTTGTGAGCAAATAAGAGGAGAGTTATGAGCCATCCTGCTGGGAGGGGGGCATCCTTTTTTCCGGACCTAAAAGTAGACAGGTATCATAAAGTCCTAAAAAGATAAAGAACCACATACTTATGCCATGATGCAATCCATATCATGACAAAAAACATTTAACTTCTGGACTGAGCTATAACAAAGAAAACATTGTAAGTTGTATTTTAAATTTAAACATATACACTGGTATAAAATGCCTAGATTTGTATCTCCTAAGATAGTAAAACAGAAATGTAAAACATGTATAGCAACTATCAACAATACATATATATATATATATATATATATATATATATGTATATATATAAATAAAAAAAAATATATATAATATACATATACTGTATATATATATATATATATATATATATATATATATATATATATATATATATATATGTATATATATATACTGTATAAAAATAAAGAATTAATTATTGCAATTCCTGTAATCTGAAGAGTATCACCTAAAACTTTTCCCAGCCCTAAGTAAGATACGGACAATTTTGTATCTGAGAAAGAGCAAAACTAAGGCACAAGTCATACAGTGAGCTACTACAATTAAATTTTGAATATACTGTTGTGCCCTCTAGTTGTTTGTACAACTAAGTGTAACAGTATAACAAAAGACACCGGAAGCACCATTTCCAAAACATAGGACTATTAATAAAGAAAGAGTTTGACCACAAGGAAACCCCTGAGCCCCATCCTTTACACTGTTTTCACCCTATCTCCTTGTTATAGATAGTTTAATCATCCTAATAATTTGAAAACATCAGGCATCCTCCTGCCATGCCACTTGAAAAGTATGGTGGAAAAGTAACCTAATGTGTATGTCTTCCTGTTTAATATGCCAGATAAGTTAGCTTAAAGCTTTAGCCCTCTTGTGTATGTCTGGAGAGTATCATGAATCAGGGTAAACTACTGCTCTAGAAAATGAATAGCATCCTTACCTACCAGAATATCAGGTAAAACTATTATTCTAACACTGCATGTATTGTCCAATACTGACTATCTTCTTGGTATTCTAAAAGAAGAAGCAACAGTGTTCTTTTGTAGGTTGTTTTGTTCTAACATTTCTGATGAATCAAAGTACTGCGAGCCTCCTACTTCCTCTCCCGGATGGACAACTTTTGTTGATAGATTATTCAGTTTGGCAGTTATCCTATTTCTGATTTATAGCTTCAGCATAAAGTCACCTCTACTGGGAGTTTGAAAATCTACACTTTTCTACCTACCAAAAGTAGGAAATAAATTGTAATTAGTCTGCCACAGTAACAGCACAGAGGTCAGGCAGGTTCATAGCAGAAAGGAGGACGGTATAAACAGACCTGGTCAGGCTAAGTAAAGATAGGATAAAGATAGGATATGTCACAGAGGAGCAGGTACAAACTGCTTGTTTCACATAGCCCTTATCTCTGACACTTTCCCCTGGATTCACTATCCTTCCGTGCAGGACTAGCTTAGTCCTGCATGGAAGTGGCCATATAGGAGCAGGACGGCATCGCGCCATCTGGAATTTGTGAGCAAATAAGAGGAGAGTTATGAGCCATCCTGCTGGGAGGGGGGCATCCTTTTTCCGGACCTAAAAGTAGACAGGTATCATAAAGTCCTAAAGATAAAGAACCACATACTTATGCCATGATGCAATCCATATCATGACAAAAAACATTTAACTTCTGGACTGAGCTATAACAAAGAAAACATTGTAAGTTGTATTTTAAATTTAAACATATACACTGGTATAAAATGCGTAGATTTGTATCTCCTAAGATAGTAAAACAGAAATGTAAAACATGTATAGCAACTATCAACAATACATATATATATATATATATATATATATATATATGTATATATATAAATAAAAAAAAATATATATAATATACATATACTGTATATATATATATATATATATATATATATATATATATACTGTATAAAAAATAAAGAATTAATTATTGCAATTCCTGTAATCTGAAGAGTATCACCTAAAACTTTTCCCAGCCCTAAGTAAGATACGAACAATTTTGTATCTGAGAAAGAGCAAAACTAAGGCACAAGTCATACAGTGAGCTACTACAATTAAATTTTGAATATACTGTTGTGCCCTCTAGTTGTTTGTACAACTAAGTGTAACAGTATAACAAAAGACACCGGAAGCACCATTTCCAAAACATAGGACTATTAATAAAGAAAGAGTTTGACCACAAGGAAACCCCTGAGCCCCATCCTTTACACTGTTTTCACCCTATCTCCTTGTTATAGATAGTTTAATCATCCTAATAATTTGAAAACATCAGGCATCCTCCTGCCATGCCACTTGAAAAGTATGGTGGAAAAGTAACCTAATGTGTATGTCTTCCTGTTTAATATGCCAGATAAGTTAGCTTAAAGCTTTAGCCCTCTTGTGTATGTCTGGAGAGTATCATGAATCAGGGTAAACTACTGCTCTAGAAATGAATAGCATCCTTACCTACCAGAATATCAGGTAAAACTATTATTCTAACACTGCATGTATTGTCCAATACTGACTATCTTCTTGGTATTCTAAAAGAAGAAGCAACAGTGTTCTTTTGTAGGTTGTTTTGTTCTAACATTTCTGATGAATCAAAGTACTGCGAGCCTCCTACTTCCTCTCCCGGGTGGACAACTTTTGTTGATAGATTATTCAGTTTGGCAGTTATCCTATTTCTGATTTATAGCTCCAGCATAAAGTCACCTCTACTGGGAGTTTGAAAAATCTACACTTTTCTACCTACCAAAAAGTAGGAAATAAATTGTAATTAGTCTGAAACAGTAACAGCACAGAGGTCAGGCAGGTTCATAGCAGAAAGGAGGACGGTATAAACAGACCTGGTCAGGCTAAGTAAAGATAGGATAAAGATAGGATATGTCACAGAGGAGCAGGTACAAACTGCTTGTTTCACATAGCCCTTATCTCTGACACTTTCCCCTGGATTCACTATCCTTCCGTGCAGGACTAGCTTAGTCCTGCATGGAAGTGGCCATATAGGAGCAGGACGGCATCGCGCCATCTGGAATTTGTGAGCAAATAAGAGGAGAGTTATGAGCCATCCTGCTGGGAGGGGGGCATCCTTTTTTCCGGACCTAAAAGTAGACAGGTATCATAAAGTCCTAAAAAGATAAAGAACCACATACTTATGCCATGATGCAATCCATATCATGACAAAAAACATTTAACTTCTGGACTGAGCTATAACAAAGAAAACATTGTAAGTTGTATTTTAAATTTAAACATATACACTGGTATAAAATGCGTAGATTTGTATCTCCTAAGATAGTAAAACAGAAATGTAAAACATGTATAGCAACTATCAACAATACATATATATATATATATATATATATATATGTATATATATAATAAAAAATATATATAATATACATATACTGTATATATATATATATATATATATATATATATATATACTGTATAAAAAATAAAGAATTAATTATTGCAATTCCTGTAATCTGAAGAGTATCACCTAAAACTTTTCCCAGCCCTAAGTAAGATACGAACAATTTTGTATCTGAGAAAGAGCAAAACTAAGGCACAAGTCATACAGTGAGCTACTACAATTAAATTTTGAATATACTGTTGTGCCCTCTAGTTGTTTGTACAACTAAGTGTAACAGTATAACAAAAGACACCGGAAGCACCATTTCCAAAACATAGGACTATTAATAAAGAAAGAGTTTGACCACAAGGAAACCCCTGAGCCCCATCCTTTACACTGTTTTCACCCTATCTCCTTGTTATAGATAGTTTAATCATCCTAATAATTTGAAAACATCAGGCATCCTCCTGCCATGCCACTTGAAAAGTATGGTGGAAAAGTAACCTAATGTGTATGTCTTCCTGTTTAATATGCCAGATAAGTTAGCTTAAAGCTTTAGCCCTCTTGTGTATGTCTGGAGAGTATCATGAATCAGGGTAAACTACTGCTCTAGAAAATGAATAGCATCCTTACCTACCAGAATATCAGGTAAAACTATTATTCTAACACTGCATGTATTGTCCAATACTGACTATCTTCTTGGTATTCTAAAAGAAGAAGCAACAGTGTTCTTTGTAGGTTGTTTTGTTCTAACATTTCTGATGAATCAAAGTACTGAGCCTCCTACTTCCTCTCCCGGTGGACAACTTTTGTTGATAGATTATTCAGTTTGGCAGTTATCCTATTTCTGATTTATAGCTCCAGCATAAAGTCACCTCTACTGGGAGTTTGAAAAATCTACACTTTTCTACCTACCAAAAAGTAGGAAATAAATTGTAATTAGTCTGAAACAGTAACAGCACAGAGGTCAGGCAGGTTCATAGCAGAAAGGAGGACGGTATAAACAGACCTGGTCAGGCTAAGTAAAGATAGGATAAAGATAGGATATGTCACAGAGGAGCAGGTACAAACTGCTTGTTTCACATAGCCCTTATCTCTGACACTTTCCCCTGGATTCACTATCCTTCCGTGCAGGACTAGCTTAGTCCTGCATGGAAGTGGCCATATAGGAGCAGGACGGCATCGCGCCATCTGGAATTTGTGAGCAAATAAGAGGAGAGTTATGAGCCATCCTGCTGGGAGGGGGGCATCCTTTTTTCCAGACCTAAAAGTAGACAGGTATCATAAAGTCCTAAAAAGATAAAGAACCACATACTTATGCCATGATGCAATCCATAACATGACAAAAAACATTTAACTTCTGGACTGAGCTATAACAAGAAAAACATTGTAAGTTGTATTTTAAATTTAAACATATACACTGGTATAAAATGTAGATTTGTATCTCCTAAGATAGTAAAACAGAAATGTAAAACATGTATAGCAACTATCAACAATACATATATATATATATATATATATATATATATATATATATATATGTATATATATAAATAAAAAATATATATAATATACATATACTGTATATATATATATATATATATATATATATATATATATATATATATATATATATATACTGTATAAAAAATAAAGAATTAATTATTGCAATTCCTGTAATCTGAAGAGTATCACCTAAAACTTTTCCCAGCCCTAAGTAAGATACGCACAATTTTGTATCTGAGAAAGAGCAAAACTAAGGCACAAGTCATACAGTGAGCTACTACAATTAAATTTTGAATATACTGTTGTGCCCTCTAGTTGTTTGTACAACTAAGTGTAACAGTATAACAAAAGACACCGGAAGCACCATTTCCAAAACATAGGACTATTAATAAAGAAAGAGTTTGACCACAAGGAAACCCCTGAGCCCCATCCTTTACACTGTTTTCACCCTATCTCCTTGTTATAGATAGTTTAATCATCCTAATAATTTGAAAACATCAGGCATCCTCCTGCCATGCCACTTGAAAAGTATGGTGGAAAAGTAACCTAATGTGTATGTCTTCCTGTTTAATATGCCAGATAAGTTAGCTTAAAGCTTTAGCCCTCTTGTGTATGTCTGGAGAGTATCATGAATCAGGGTAAACTACTGCTCTAGAAAATGAATAGCATCCTTACCTACCAGAATATCAGGTAAAACTATTATTCTAACACTGCATGTATTGTCCAATACTGACTATCTTCTTGGTATTCTAAAAGAAGAAGCAACAGTGTTCTTTTGTAGGTTGTTTTGTTCTAACATTTCTGATGAATCAAAGTACTGCGAGCCTCCTACTTCCTCTCCCGGGTGGACAACTTTTGTTGATAGATTATTCAGTTTGGCAGTTATCCTATTTCTGATTTATAGCTCCAGCATAAAGTCACCTCTACTGGGAGTTTGAAAAATCTACACTTTTCTACCTACCAAAAAGTAGGAAATAAATTGTAATTAGTCTGAAACAGTAACAGCACAGAGGTCAGGCAGGTTCATAGCAGAAAGGAGGACGGTATAAACAGACCTGGTCAGGCTAAGTAAAGATAGGATAAAGATAGGATATGTCACAGAGGAGCAGGTACAAACTGCTTGTTTCACATAGCCCTTATCTCTGACACTTTCCCCTGGATTCACTATCCTTCCGTGCAGGACTAGCTTAGTCCTGCATGGAAGTGGCCATATAGGAGCAGGACGGCATCGCGCCATGCATATTAATGAAGGCGTGCTGCCTGAGCTCTTAATCTTACATGGAGCAGAGCTCACAGAATATACACGCCCCTGCAATGAAGAACAGCAGACAAGTCCTAAAAGAATGAGCGAGACCACTCATAGGTGTACACATACCCCCAGCAACATCCCCCCACATGTACAAAAGCAATAGTTAAAACAAAAATTATAAAGATATTTTATTGTTTTATGAAACAGATTAAATTTAACTGTAGGTGTGCGGGTTTGCCTATCGCTTAGCTATGGTTAATGCAGCGTAAATGGCAGAAGAGGATAAAAAGCAAGATATATGCAAATGAAACAGCACAGCAATAGTGTAGTGAGCAGAGCATTTACCTTACAAGTAATCATTCCTGGTTCGAGTCCTACTGCAGCACATTCCATTTCCCATGTCATATCACTTTATGACCAATATTTTTAGTTGTATAACCTACTAAATAACATATATTTGTGAACTGGAGTACTGCATTAAATGCAGAAGTGAGGTGTCAGTGTCATAATGTTGCAAAGTCCACAGATAATCACACGTGCCAAATACAGTATTTGTACACAGGAATCAGGGATACAGATGGAAGGTAAAATGTGTAATGAATGATAACTCCATACAGCTTCCAAATCCCCCACCTTTCCAAGAACCATTAGACATTACTGTCTAAATTAGTGCAGTGGTAAGTGGGAGTAAGCAAGTGTAAGCACTATTAAGCATTAGTAAGTGGGAGTAAGCATATTTAAGCACTAGTAAGTGGGTTTAAGCCTGTTTGCGAGGGGGGTAAGCAATGTGCACACAGGTTAAGCAATACTGAAGCTAATTCTCGGTAAGCATATTTAACCAAAGGTTAGCATTGCTTACCATTGTGCAAGCCCACACAAACCTGCAACAAGTGCTTAAAAGTGCCTTAACTACTCTGTATGCAACAGCTGCTGTTCTTGCCAGAAACAAAATAAACAGCCTTTACAGGTCTTGAACCCAGGGCCCTGTACATTATAGTCACAGTAGCTAACCACTAAGCCATCACAGCAGTACAGAATACTGGTGGATCACCAAACAAATTCTCACTATAGGAAAATCAAACTGAACATGTGAAAGGAATTTATAAATATATATATATATATATATATATATATATATATATATATATATATATATATATACATATATATATATATATATATATATATATATATATATATATATATATATATATATATATACACACAGTCTTATGTTGTATAACCTACTACATAACATAAATATGTGAACTGGAGAACTGCAGTAAGCCCAGATGTGAGGTGTAATTATAACAAAGTGTTGAAGTCCCCTAATAAACACAAGGACCCCATACAGTGTACGTACACATGAATCATGGATACCAGACACATATATAACATGCAATGAATAATAAATCAATGCCAAAAAGCAAATATAATGCAAATTAGATATTAAGCAATGCTAAGCATTGCACAGCCCAGCTTAGTAGGTGTAAGCAATGTGTAGGCCAGCTAACTCAGTTTGCCCTTTGGTATACCCCTTTAAACGATGCCAACCTTAGGTAAGCAGGTTTGCCATAGCTTAGCCTTTTCAAAACTGTCCAATCACGGCTACATGTGGAAAATCAGCCCTATTTAAACCCAACAGGTGAGAATAAATCTCATAACTGGTTGCAGCTTCCCCTTGCAGGCACAATGTCTGGAATGGGAGAGGGTGTGTGCTTTCGGGGCAGCGCTAGGGCATCCAGGAGTCTAGAGTCATGGCAAGACTCCTTGTCAAAGACCATGAGCCGAGACTGCTGCATTGCCAGTACCAGGGTTCCCAATATAAAGCAGAAGCCTGGGACAGTCTCACTCATGATCTCACCAGTGCCACTGGCATACCCCAAACTGGTGAGCAGGTCAGGCATCACTATGCCGACCTGAAGCGGCGAAAGAGGGATCTCTTGGATCAGTGGATCCAAGAGGCTTGGAGGACAGAGGAGGTCCCAGCTGTTTGTAAGTATCACTCCACTACCTGTTTAATAATTGTCATCTCATATATATTACGGATAGGTATGGCTAAATATTCCTATTATGTCCTTCACAGCAGCAAGTGAGCGGGTTGCGAACCAGGAGGCCCATGGATGTTGCTTGGAGAGGTTGAGACGCGAGGCAGGTTAGTAATACTCTAACATGTACTGTCATAGGAAATAAATCTAAAAGTATTAGTAAGTTAATTGCCTGTATAAAACATGTATTATTTGAGGCAAGTACTGCATACTCCAGAGAATATGACAGGAAGAGTCTCATATAGGCTGTATGCAAATAAAAGCATAATAGCCTCACAATAACTGTCTAACTGCTGGACTGCATGTATTTACTCTGGTATCATATGTTAATGTAGATTTGCAATCACTTAATAGTACTGTTGTTTAAGCACTGTTACCCACACTGTGCAACATAAATAAAATGTGTAGGAATGTCTGTATATGACTGGTGTAATCCCCAGATGTCATTTAGTACGACTGAGAGAGACATAGACAGAAAACAGTGAAAAGGCAAACAACAAAATCCAAATAGCACATGCAACTGAGATGTGAACTGTTGTATTTTTAGCGCACACAGCCATGGTTTGAATCCTGGGATTGGTAGGAGTCTGCATACAGAATTATACCCCACAACTGTACATATATGTCCAAAATGTCCAGTAAATTGTTCCATATCTGCTGCCTGTCACTCTGTCCTCCTGGAAAATTAGTGGGATTATCCCAGACATATAGGCAGCAAACAAGTAATACAACTGATTGTCACACATCTATAAGAACAAACCTGTCACTCTAGCAACTCCCCAAACCATGAGAGTAATAAGCCAAATATGTTCCATCTACACCCCAATATTGTCAAGCTGCGGCCAGAGTGTGTACAGTAACAGAGTATGATATATGTGCAAAATACTAATGTGGAATCTAGTACTTTGTGTGGCAACATTCAGGTAGTGCTAACAAACATTGCTCCCACAGGTCTGTCAGATACGAGCACTTTGCCCAGAAATAAAATATTGATACCCTGTACTGGTACTGTTTACCTTGGTATTGTATGGCATTGTTATTGTTGCAGTTGCTCTAAATAATAAGGTATTACTCATCACTGTCACCTACACTGTGCCACATAATATAACTGTCTAGGAAATCCTATATAAGAGTGTTGTAATACAAGGTAATAATGTAAAACAACAGGAGAATTATAGACAGAAATCAGATAAGAGATATACAGCAATATTTCTATAGCACACTCAACTGTGATGGACAGTGTTTTAGTTTTAGCAGACACAGCCATGGTCTGAATCCTGGGAGTGGAAGTAGGCTGCATACAGAATCATACCCCACAACTGTACAGATATGTCCAGAATGTCCAGTATATCGGCCCATATCTGCTGCCTGTCACCCGGTCCCCCTGGGAAATCAGTGGGATGATCCCAGATGTTTAGGCAGCAAACAGGAAATACATCTGATTGCCACACATCTATAAGGACAAACCTGTCACACTAGCAACTCCCCAAAATGTTATGAGAGTAATAAGCCAAGTACATCCCGTCTGCACCCCCACGTTGTCAAGCTGTGACCAGAGTGCCTACAGTAAGAGTGAGATGTATGTGCATAATACTAATGTGGATTCTGGTAATTTGTGTGGCAAAATTCAGGTAGTGCTAACAAACATTGCTCCCACAGGTCCGTCTGATATGAACACTGTGCTTAGAAATAAAAGACTGATACCCTGTACTGTTATTGTTTACTCTGGTATTGTATGGCATTGTTATTGTTGCAGTTGCTCTGAATAAAAAGGTATCAGTCTTCACTGTTACCTACACTCTGCTACATAATATAACTGTCTAGGAAATCCTGTATAAGAGTGTTGTAAGTCACTAAAGGTTGAAGAGGGCAATAGTCTACATATGTCCCAGTTCACCTATATGTGGTCAAGAAATGGCCAGAGTCTGTGCAAAAACAGATGGACAAGTATGTGCATAACATTAACCTGGAATCTGGGAGTATGTGTAGAAACAGTTAGTTAGTGTTAATAAACAATTCCTCCACAGGTATACCAGGTAAGAGGTGTATACTGCAGGTAAAACCAGTTCATGTATATAGCTGTCGACAGCCATAGCACTGTCCAAAGTAAAGCAATAGGGTAGTGTACAGATAAGGTACAGATAGCAGCACTGACTAGGAAAGTAATGCGAACTACAGGAATATACTAGTTGTTAATTGACATCTTTCTTTCCCCCCTGCCATATCTGCAACAATAAACTAAATACCCAAATCAATTGGTACGTGATGACTTAACTGTAATGTTGGGACATATGTCCTATTGTTTGATAATTATTTAAATCTGTTTCTATGCATGTGCTATGTTGAACTCCTCCAACATTGGTGGCATGGTGCCATCAATGTACCTGCATGCTGTTGTAATTACCACTGTGGTCCCATATATGCATGTGTTCTGTTTGCTATGCAACTGTTCCATATCTGGTGTCTGAGTTAATGGGAATGTCTATGCATGCTGTTACACCTAATCCTGGAATGCGTTGACTATTACTAACCCACATATGTTGATAAAGCATAAACACCATAGCATGTATGGGAATGCGGGTCCCAGCAGACTCACCTGTCCCACCTCAGCTGGACGGGGCACCGGGACCCAGCATGTTTGGGACCCAATCCACGACCTTCTTGTCCGTTGGTCCTGCACCACCTTCAGGTGGAACCGCTTCAGGGGATGGGGCTCACCTCCCCAGAGAGCAGGCGCGGACAGGAACCTGTCACCTATTGCCAGGTCTGGGTCGTGGTGTGTAGCGAGCTCAACCAGCAGTTTGGAAATCTGCTATGCCAGCTTGAGGGCTGCATGTCATGACTAGAGGGTCGGCCTGGCTCTCTGACTCAGCCCCCAGCACAGCCACCTTTAGGGCTGTGAAGGTGCAGTGAGTAACCATGAAGCATCAGTAAGGTAAGAGAAATAATCACACAATAGCTGTGCTTAAAACAGATTTAAATCCAAAAGTTGAAATATCATGTAGCATTAAACCATTTTTTCAGCACATAGTTTTTGAAATGTACCCGCAACCAATAGTTTGGTTGATGTATCTGTCACACATATTGAGGTGAATGTTTTCCATGCAAGTCTTAGTGTTGCTGTTTATAATGTATAGTTTGTTATATTTGTATGTGTGACTGTGTTTGGACGTGACTGATTTCTTGTGTATTGCCTGCTTCTTCACAGACTGAATGGGTGTTGCTTGTGTCAGTGTTTGTACTGCTGTTTGTGTATTGGGTGATATGCTCTCATCATTAGTATGGCCTGCCTATAACAACTTGAATGTTTTTATTAAAACACAGTTATATCCTTAGGTTTGCTGACACCTGTGTAGATAGACATTTCTTTTCAACAGTTCATAATCAGTGAGCATCATCAGGATGTTTGCTTTTTGCAGGCTACTGATTGGTGCTAATTGTAGGTAAATAATGCATACAGCTGTACACATACAATACTGTTAGTATAACATATATTACATTCTCACTTGCTGTGGTGACTGAACATATAAAATGTTTGTTATAGTTGTATTCATTATATTCATGTGTGTTCAGCTAATTATTATTCTGCCTGGCTCAGATGTTTGTCATATGACTTGCCTAATTTCCACAATATTGTCAATTTATCCTCATTTTAGCAATGACACCTGGTGTCTGTTCATATGAATCATTACATGCAACAGTACGATCTACAGATTTTTAGATTCATAGATTTTTGTTATTCTACTAAACCAGGCAAATGTTTCTAAGCCTATACAAGTTTTCACAAAGTAATAATGACATCCTGTTTAACAATAGGACATAGAGGGACAGGCATTTATAGGTTCATAGGTAAGTACTAGACTATCTGCCCGATGGCATCTATAAGCCTAGCCAGAATGTGTTGGTTGTCGTCGCCCCCTTAGATTAGTTCCTTGTGCCTTGGTCCAGCAGAATCATCAGTCCCCTGTGCCTCTGTTCAGCAGAGCCACTGCAGTGATCCCCAGGGTATATTTTCTGTTTCCCATCCACTCGCCAAGGTTTCTCTTGAAGAGTGTTAGTGAGGGGATCTGCCTAATGTAGACTGGAATTTTGTTCCAAAGCATGGGGAGTCTCTGGGACAGAAATCTATCCCTCCAGCACATCCTATTTATCGTTGTGATGAGGTTTAGATCCCTACAGCGTGTGGCTGTTGGGGATTTGTTTTTTTAGGTGGAGCATGTCCATCAATTCTGGGTTGGACATGGCCTTGTATGTCAGGCAGAGATCACCTCTGAGTAAGCGGTATGCAACCGAGTACAACTGGAGTTTCTTCAGTCAGGCTGCAAAAGGCATATGTTTGAGGCTAGTAATCCTCTTGGTGAGGTACTTCTGTGGTCTTTCCAGCTATTGCAGGTGTCTTGTAAGGTACATCCCAAATGGGACATTGTACTCTATGATGGGTCTGATGAGTGATGAGTAGAGGGTCACAATAACCTCTTTGTTCTAGATGTGAATCCTTTGTGATTAGGTTGGCCACATACATAAAAGTATAAAATAAAGGAGAGTTGAACCTTTTGGGTAGTCCCTTTTGTATTTTTCTGTGTTTAGACCCATATGTGGTAATTTGTGTACTTTTTGTTTTTTAAGTATATCTAAATTTTGTATTTAGTTTGAGGCATACTAGGTATCTGCTCAGTGAATCTTTAGATTTGTTTAAAGAGAGTTAATTATCCTTTAGTGTTGTTTTTAAGAAGATAGCTTTCCTGTTAGCATGTGTTAAAAGTATAAATATAAAGAAAGGAATCATATATACAACTTAAAGAATCATTTGTCAATGTAATGAGAAAACTATTTTCTAAAAAGTGATATACTGTAATGAGAGTAATGTATTCTATGAAATCAATGTTTAATAAAAATGGTTCATAATAACTTAATCAGTAAATTTTTTGTTTAGAAATTATGATGATAATTAATAAAAGAAATAAAGTCATACAAATGAGCACCTCATAAAGAACAAACTGCTTTACAATTAAAAAACTAATAATAGAAATCATAAAACCAATCATAGCATAAAAGTTATTAAAAATAAATCTGAATAAAAAAAAATAAAATAAAAATGTCAAGTTGTTAAATCAATCTTAAAAAAATAAAATATAGATAAAAATGTATGCCTTTCTGTGTGTAACTTGTCACCTTCAAAAGTCACATGTGATGAGGGATTCAGAAAGTTGTATGAAGGTAAATCAAGCCTGAAAAATAGGACATACCTCAGAAAGTAGGGACATCCTGTACAGGGTAAATCAGTACTGAAGATGTGTGTTCTCCAGAATATGACCTGTTGAGAGGTCTGTCAACCTTGTGTTTCTGAACATAGACAGTGATTCTGGCCTGATCACTGCATGGACCTTTTGGAGATGAGACTACCAATTGTCTGAGTGAATAACCATGTCATCCAAGTTGGCACATGTTTGATAAGGAAATCACACTGTTGTCATCAACCTTTGTAAAATGGCTAGAACACCATGAATACCAAAGTCAAGAATGGTATAATGGAGCCTTCTTGGTCAGAAAGTTCTGCTAGTACCCTTTAAGTACATGGTAGTGAGGACCCTGGATTTACCCAGCTCTTTCACCAGTTAGTCTAACCTAGTATGAGGTAGCTATTGAGTTCAGATATGCTGTTCACTTTACAAAAAACAATACAAAATCAGGCAGTACTGTCTGGTTTTGGAACCAATACAAATGAGCTATTCTATTCAATGGTTGACTCTTCCATCACCTCCAGTTTTAGCATTTTTTGTCTTTACCTCATACTGCCTGTTTCTTGGTCTCTGGCACTCCATAAGTCTTCAAACTTGACCTTCTCTCCTTAAAATCAGCTCTGTGTGGTGCATAAAAAAGATGGGTTAGCCATGAAATTCTGAGGAAAAATATCTCTGTTTCTTAGGCGAAAATCCTAGATCCTCTGTTTCTGGGACTTGGAGGAGGGGGCTGTAACTTTAACCATGTAGAGAGCATTTAACAATCATTTTTCTTAAACATGGTTAAAAGCCAAGAGACTTAAACCAACTTCATTAATCTGAGCCTCTTGCAAGGGTTTTAGTAAATTTATCTGATAAGTCTGTCCAAGGCTCCTTTTCCCTGTGTCTCTTGTCTTGTAGTTTACCTTATTCAGGTTCTCAATGACATCATAAAGGCCCTGCCAGGGACCCCCTACTCTGGGCATTCTTATTGTATACCCCTTGCTGACTGGTGTATGCTCTTACTGTAAACATTTGAACAATGGGTAATATTAGCATTATGGCCTGGACTGACTTCCTCATATTTCTCAACTGTCTCTGAATTTGCTTCAGTTTTGCCCTGTCCCTCATAAAATGTTTGACTTTCTAGCAAATCAGCTGCAGTCAGTCAATAGTACCATATATTACAGTTTATACTTCTTATTGTTCAGAAAATGCATATTCATGCAAAATATGTTTTGTTTTATTAACCTTATCTGGAATTTGTGAGCAAATAAGAGGAGAGTTATAAGCCATCCTGCTGGGGGGGGGGGGGGTCATCCTTTTTTTCCGGACCTAAAAGTAGACAGGTATCATAAAGTCCTGAAAAGATAAAGAACCACATACTTATGCCATGATGCAATCCATATCATGACAAAAAACATTTAACTTCTGGACTGAGCTACAACAAAGAAAACATTGTAAGTTGTATTTTAAATTTAAACATAAACACTGGTATAAAATGCCTAGATTTGTATCTCCTAAGATAATAAAACAGAAATGTAAAACATGTATAGCAACTATCAACAATATATGTATATATATATATATATATATATATATATATATATATATATATATATATATATATATATATATATATATATATAAAAAAAAAATATATATATATATATATATATATATACATATACTATATATATAAAAAATATACATATACTGTATATATATATATATATATATATATATATATACTGTATAAAAAATAAAGAATTAATTATTGCAATTCCTGTAATCTGAAGAGTATCACCTAAAACTTTTCCCAGCCCTAAGTAAGATACGAACAATTTTGTATCTGAGAAAGAGCAAAACTAAGGCACAAGTCATACAGTGAGCTACTACAATTAAATTTTGAATATACTGTTGTGCCCTGAGTTGTTTGTACAACTAAGTGTAACAGTATAACAAAAGGCACCAGAAGCACCATTTCCAAAACATAGGACTATTAATAAAGAAAGAGTTTGACCACAAGGAAACCCCTGAGCCCCATCCTTTACACTGTTTTCACCCTATCTCCTTGTTATAGATAGTTTAATCATCCTAATAATTTGAAAACATCAGGCATCCTCCTGCCATGCCACTTGTAAAGTATGGTGGAAAAGTAACCTAATGTGTATGTCTTCCTGTTTAATATGCCAGATAAGTGAGCTTAAAGCTTTAGCCCTCTTGTATATGTCTGGAGAGTATCATGAATCAGGGTAAACTACTGCTCTAGAAAATGAATAGCATCCTTACCTACCAGAATATCAGGTAAAACTATTATTCTAACACTGCATGTATTGTCCAATACTGACTATCTTCTTGGTATTCTAAAAGAAGAAGCAACAGTGTTCTTTTGTAGGTTGTTTTGTTCTAACATTTCTGATGAATCAAAGTACCAAGTAGCCTCCTACTTCCTCTCCCGGATGGACAACTTTTGTTGATAGATTATTCAGTTTGGCAGTTATCCTATTTCTGATTTATAGCTTCAGCATAAAGTCACCTCTACTGGGAGTTTGAAAAATCTACACTTTTCTGCCTTCCAAAAAGTAGGAAATAAATTGTAATTAGTCTGAAACAGTAACAGCACAGAGGTCAGGCAGGTTCATAGCAGAAAGGAGGACAGTATAAACAGACCTGGTCAGGCTAAGTAAAGATAGGATAAAGATAGGATATGTCACAGAGGAGCAGGTGCAAACTGCTTGTTTCACATAGCCCTTATCTCTGACACTTTCCCCTGGATTCACTATCCTTTCGTGCAGGACTAGCTTAGTCCTGCATGGAAGTGGCCATTTAGGAGCAGGACGGCATCGCGCCATGCATATTAATGAAAGCGTGCTGCTTGAGCTCTTAATCTTACATGGAGCAGAGCTCACAGAATATACATGCCCCTGCACTGAAGAACAGCAGACAAGTCCTAAAAGAATGAGCGAGACCACTCATAGGTGTACACATACCCCCAGCAACATCCCCCCACATGTACAAAAGCAATAGTTAAAACAAAAATTATAAAGATATTTTATTGTTTTATGAAACAGATTAAATTTAACTGTAGGTGTGCAGGTTTGCCTATCGCTTAGCTATGGTTAATGCAGCTTAAATGGCAGAAGAGGACAAAAAGCAAGATATATGCAAATGAAGCAGCACAGCAATAGTGTAGTGAGCAGAGCATTTGCCTTACAAGTAATCATTCCTGGTTCGAGTCCTACTGCAGCACATTCCGTTTTCCATGTCATATCACTTTATGACCAATATTTTTAGTTGTATAACCTACTAAATAACATATATTTGTGAACTGGAGTACTGCATTAAATGCAGAAGTGAGGTGTCAGTGTCATAATGTTGCAAAGTCCACAGATAATCACACGTGCCAAATACGGTATTTGTACACAGGAATCAGGGATACAGATGGAAGGTAAAATGTGTAATGAATGATAACTCCATACAGCTTCCAAATCCCCCACCTTTCCAAGAACCATTAGACATTACTGTCTAAATTAGTGCAGTGGTAAGTGGGAGTAAGCAAGTGTAAGCACTATTAAGCATTAGTAAGTGGGAATAAGCATATTTAAGCACTAGTAAGCGGGTTTAAGCCCGTTTGCAAGGGGGTAAGCAATGTGCACAGAGGTTAAGCAATATTGAAGCTAATTCTCGGTAAGCATATTTAACCAAAGGTTAGCATTGCTTACCATTGTGCAAACCCACACAAACCTGCAACAAGTGCTTAAAAGTGCCTTAATTACTCTGTATGCAACAGCTGCTGTTCTTGCCAGAAAGAAAATAAACAGCCTTTACAGGTCTTGAACCCAGGGCCCTGTACATTATAGTCACAGTAGCTAACCACTAAGCCATCACAGCAGTACAGAATACTGGTGGATCACCAAACAAATTCTCACTGTAGGAAAATCAAACTGAACATGTGAAAGGAATTTATATATATATATATATATATATATATATATATATATATATATATATATATGTATATATATATATATATATATATATATATATATATATATATATATATACATATATATATATATATATATATATATATATATATATATATATGTATATATATATATATATATATATATATATATATATATATATATATACAGTATTATGTTGTATAACCTACTACATAACATAAATATGTGAACTGGAGAACTGCAGTAAGCCCAGATGTGAGGTGTAATTATAACAAAGTGTTGAAGTCCCCTAATAAACACAAGGACCCCATACAGTGTATGTACACATGAATCATGGATACCAGACACATATATAACATGCAATGAATAATAAATCAATGCCAAAAAGCAAATATAATGCAAATTAGATATTAAGCAATGCTAAGCATTGCACAGCCCAGCTTAGTAGGTGTAAGCAATGCGTAGGCCAGCTAACTCAGTTTACCCATTGGTATACCCCTTTAAGCAATGCCAACCTTAGGTAAGCTGGTTTGCCATAGCTTAGCCTTTTCAAAACTGTCCAATCACGGCTACATGTGGGAAATCAGCCCTATTTAAACCCAACAGGTGAGAATAAATCTCATAACTGGTTTCAGCTTCCCCTTGCAGGCACAATGTTTGGAATGGGAGAGGGTGTTTGCTTTCGGGGGCAGCGCTAGGGCATCCAGGAGTCTAGAATCATGGCAGGACTCCTTGTCAAAGACCATGAGCCGAGACTGCTGCAGTGCCAGTACCAGGGTTCCCAATATAAAGCAGAAGCCTGGGACAGTCTCACCCAAGATCTCACCAGTGCCACTGGCATACCCCAAACTGGTGAGCAGGTCAGGCATCACTATGCCGACCTGAAGCGGCGAAAGAGGGATCTCTTGGATCAGTGGATCCAAGAGGCTTGGAGGACAGAGGAGGTCCCAGCTGTTTGTAAGTATCACTCCACTACCTGTTTAATAATTGTCATCTCATATATATTATGGATAGATATGGCTAAGTATTCCTCTTATGTCCTTCACAGCAGCAAGTGAGCGGGTTGCGAACCAGGAGGCCCATGGATGTTGCTTGGAGAGGTTGAGACGCGAGGCAAGTTAGTAATACTCTAACATGTACTGTCATAGGAAATAAATCTAAAAGTATTAGTAAGTTAATTGCCTGTATAAAACATGTATTATTTGAGGCAAGTACTGCATACTCCAGAGAATATGACAGGAAGAGTCTCATATAGGTTGTATGCAAATAAAAGCATAATAGCCTCATAATAACTGTCTAACTGCTGGACTGCATGTATTTACTCTGGTATCATATGGTAATGTAGATTTGCAATCACTTAATAGTACTGTTGTTTAAGCACTGTTACCCACACTGTGCAACATAAATAAAATGTGTAGGAATGTCTGTATATGACTGGTGTAATCTCCAGAGGTCATTTAGTACGACTGAGAGAGACATAGACAGAAAACAGTGAAAAGGCAAACAAGAAAATCCAAATAGCACATGCAACTGAGATGTGAACTGTTGTGTTTTTAGCGCACACAGCCATGGTTTGAATCCTGGGATTGGTAGTAGTCTGCATACAGAATTATACCCCACAACTGTACATATATGTCCAAAATGTCCAGTAAATTGTTCCATATCTGCTGCCTGTCACTCTGTCCTCCTGGAAAATCAGTGGGATTATCCCAGACATATAGGCAGCAAACAAGTAATACAACTGATTGTCACACATCTATAAGAACAAACCTGTCACTCTAGCAACTCCCCAAACTATGAGAGTAATAAGCCAAATATGTTCCATCTACACCCCAATATTGTCAAGCTGCAACCAGAGTGTGTACAGTAACAGAGTATGATATATGTGTAAAATACTAATGTGGAATCTAGTACTTTGTGTGGCAACATTCAGGTCGTGCTAACAAACATTGCTCCCACAGGTCTGTCAGATACGAGCACTTTGCCCAGAAATAAAATATTGATACCCTGTACTGGTACTGTTTACCTTGGTATTGTATGGCATTGTTATTGTTGCAGTTGCTCTAAATAATAAGGTATTACTCATCACTGTCACCTACACTGTGCCACATAATATAACTGTCTAGGAAATCCTGTATAAGAGTGTTGTAATACAAGGTAAGAATGTAAAACAACAGGAGAATTATAGACAGAAATCAGATAAGAGATATACAGCAATATTTCTATAGCACACACAACTGTGATGGACAGTGTTTTAGTTTTAGCAGACACAGCCATGGTCTGAATCCTGGGAGTGGAAGTAGGCTGCATACAGAATCATACCCCACAACTGTACAGATATGTCCAGAATGTCCAGTATATCGGCCCGTATCTGCTGCCTGTCACCCTGTCCCCCTGGGAAATCAGTGGGATGATCCTAGATGTTTAGGCAGCAAACAGGAAATACATCTGATTGCCACACATCTATAAGGACAAACCAGTCACACTAGCAACTCCCCAAAATGTTATGAGAGTAATAAGCCAAGTACATCCCATCTGCACCCCCATGTTGTCAAGCTGTGACCAGAGTGCCTACAGTAAGAGTGAGATGTATGTGCATAATACTAATGTGGATTCTGGTAATTTGTGTGGCAAAATTCAGGTAGTGCTAACAAACATTGCTCCCACAGGTCCGTCTGATATGAACACTGTGCTTAGAAATAAAAGACTGATACCCTGTACTGTTACTGTTTACTCTGGTATTGTATGGCATTGTTATTGTTGCAGTTGCTCTGAATAAAAAGGTATCAGTCTTCACTGTTACCCACACTCTGCTACATAATATAACTGTCTAGGAAATCCTGTATAAGAGTGTTGTAAGTCACTAAAGGTTGAAGAGGGCAATAGTCTACATATGTCCCAGTTCACCTATATGTGGTCAAGACATGGCCAGAGTCTGTGCAAAAAGAGATGGACAGGTATGTGCATAACATTAACCTGGAATCTGGGAGTATGTGAAGAAACAGTTAGTTAGTGTTAATAAACAATTAATCCACAGGTATACCAGGTAAGAGGTGTATACTGCAGGTAAAAACAGTTCATGTATATAGTTGTCGACAGCCATACCACTGTCCAAATTAAGGCAATAGGGTAGTGTACAGATAAGGTACAGATAACAGCACTGACTAGGAAAGTAATGCGAACTACAGGAATATACTAATTGTTAATTGACATCTTTCTCTCCCCCCTGCCATATCTGCAACAATAAACTAAATACCCAAATCAATTGGTACGTGATGACTTAACTGTAATGTTGGGACATATGTCCTATTGTTTGATAATTATTTAAATCTGTTTCTATGCATGTGCTATGTTGAACTCCTCCAACATTGGTGGCATGGTGCCATCAATGTACCTGCATGCTGTTGTAATTACCACTGTGGTCCCATATATGCATGTGTT